>NC_036857.1:17915817-17983095 GCF_002910315.2 Salvelinus sp. IW2-2015 | reverse complement strand
GAAACTGACTAGATTTGGAATCAAGAAGGTCATTCTGAGAGAGATAGAGGAGAGCTGGCCAAGGCGGCACGTTCAATGAGTTTTGGAGAGAAAGAAAGAAGGGATACTGGTCTGGTATTTCGTTAGCATCGGAGGGGACTCGAGTGTAAAGGCTTTTTTTCAGTAAAGGGAAGGATTGCATACTCTCGTTCTTTGGAAGGAGGAAGGGACGTAGCCAGCAGTCAAGTGCATGATGCTGTAGGTCTGATTCTTGTAGGCGATGGTGAGGAGACGTAGGAGAAGGTTCTCCGGAAATGGTCTGGAGACAGAGAGGGCAGGGATAAGGGTCAAGAACGGCGTTGGGCAGAGATTGTTGTGGTAGGCAGACCGTCACGGGAGATATAAGTCATCTTAAAGGGACTGAAACACCGTCAAGAGCGGGAAGATTAATCGAGAAAGGAACTGGAAGAGGTGCAAACAGGAGTGAGGGTGCAGACTTGTGAGCATGAAACCTATGGCGGTGTTGTTGACTTAGCAAACGAGGTGGGAGTGTTACGTGCGACCTTTTGTACAATGAGTTGTACGCGAAGATGCTATCTCTCGCAGTAGGAGGGAGGAGGCGGGAGAGGCTAGGGGGAGGAGGATTCAGGAGAGAGGATGAAAGGTGGGTCTAAAGTAGCTTCGCTGGGTTAGAGGCAGATGCTTTGGAATTTAGAGTGGCTAAGAAAGTTGGGCTTGTTAGCAGCAGAGACAGAAGGGAGAAGTAGAGAGGAGGGAGTGAAGGGAATGCCACGGTATCCGAGGGAGGACGACGTGTTTCCTCCATTTCGCATCGGTGCCCTGCTGGTCCTGGAGCCTCTGTCTCTGTGGCTGCTCAGAGGGGAGTCATCGAGCCACGGAGCAAGGAGTGGACGGACCCGAAGAGCGGCCTGGAGGCACTAGCGGGGACATAGAAGTCAACAGGGTGATGTCAGATAAGGGAGGAAGGGGGTTGAGGAGGCAGAATTCAGCGAGATAGGTTGGTAGAAGGTATTGAGACAGAGGGAAGAGATCGCATAGGATTGGAAGAGGGATGAGAGTAGGCTGGGGGAGAGAGAGCGAATGGTATGGGGACGTGCGCGATACCCATCTCGAGTAGGGGCAGTGTGGGAAGTTGTTTAGTGAGAGCGAGAGAGAAAAGGATACAAGGTAGTGGTCGGAGACTATGCGAGGGGAGTTTGCCATGAGATTTAGTGGAAGAAAACCAGCATCGTGTAAAGAATGTAGGTCAAGCGGTATTTGCACTTGCCTTGTGAGTAGGAGGGGAAGGTGAGAGGTGGAGGTCAAAAAGAGGAGAGGATCTTGGGGAAAGAAGAGGGAGGCAGAGGGATGAAGTCAAAGGTAACGTGGGGAGGTTAAAGTCACCCAGAACTTGTGAGAGGTGAGCCACATCCTCAGGAAAGGAACTTATCAGGGGTTCAATCATAAAAAAAAAAAAAAAAAAATGCTCGATGATGAACCTCTCAAGGGAACCTGGAGGCGATAAATGATAAGATGTTTAAGCTTAAAGGGCTGGTAATGTGACAAGCAATGGAATTCAAGGAAGGCGTATAGACAGATGGGTCAGGGTAGAAAGAGAGAATAGTCCACTTGGAGAGATGCAGAGATCCCAGTGCCACCGCCCCGCTGGACATCAGAAGCTTCTTCGGGGTGTGCAGAGAACACGTGGGCAAGACGACGGGCAGAAGCAGTAGGAGTAGCAGTGTTGTCAGTGGTAAATCACATGTTTCCGTAGTGCCAAGAAGGTCGAGGGACTGGAGGGACGCATGGCATGAGATGAAACTCTGCCTTGTTGGCCGCAGATCGGCATGTTTCAGAGGCTTGCCGGGGACCTGGAACTGTCACGGGTGGGTCGTGCGCGCTGGAAACCCACACGTGATGTTAGAATGGCTGGCGGCCACGCGGTGTGAAGCGTTTGTATGGTCTGTGCGAAGAGGAGAGAAGAGAGGGATAGACCAGACACATAGTTGACAGGCTACAGAAGAGGCTACGCTAATGCAAAGGAGATTAGAATGACAAGTGGACTACACGTCTCGAATGTTCATGGAAGTTCATAGTTCAAAAAATAAATAAAATAAATCTTATTTGACTGAAATCTTATTGACTAAAATGATATAGTACTGCTGGGCGGTGAAGTAGGCTGGCTAGCAGAGGCTGCGTTGTTGACTTGTTTTTTGAACGTGTAGCTGGCTAGGTAAACCTCGAACAATTACTCAAAAACTACAACAATTATCTTGGATACAAAGACAGCAAAGACAACTAATGTAGCTAGCTAACACTACGCTAATCAAGTCGTCCGTTGTAATGTAAGTTGTAGTGTGAGTTTCTACAGTGCTGCTATTCGGTAGAAGTTGGCTAACTAGCAGTGTTAGCTAGCAGTGTTGACTAGGTAGGAGACGGCAGCGCAGTGGCCGAATATAGCTGGCTAGATAACCGAATAATTACTCTAACCAACTCTAAGCTACACAATTATCTTAGATACAAAGATAGCAAGACAACTATGTAGCCAGCTAACACTACACTAATCAAGTCGTTCCGTTTGTAATGTAATCGTTTCTCCAGAGCTGCTATGCTGCTATTCGGTGCTAGCTGGCTAGCTAGCAGTGTTGACTACGTTACGTTACGAAAATAGCTGGCTAGTTAACCGAATAATTACTCTAACCAACTCTAAGCTCTACAGATTATCTTAGATACAAGATAGCAAAGAAGAACTGTGTAGCCAGCTAACACTACAACTAATCAAGTCGTTCCGTTGTAATGTAATCGTTTTCTCTCAGTGCTGCTATGCTGACTGTATGCTGCCTTATTCGGTGGCTAGCTGGCTAGCTAGCAGTATTGACTACGTTGTTACGTTCGGACGAGAATAGCTGGCTAGCGAACCTCAATAACCTCAATAACTACGCCCCAATAAACACACACCATTACATAGCTTCAAAACGGTACCTATTGAAAGGCAGTGAGTCACTACTCGGAGAACATTTGAACATCAGTGAGTAGAATAATTAGTTTTTTGCATTCGAGCTCTCAAAAGAGCACAGTGGTTTCTTAAGGAGAAATCCCCACTGAGCTTAGCACATAATAGCAGATGTGCGGTAGTGGTAGACATCACACATTTGTCCATTTAACTAAACTTAACCCTCGGACCAAAATTGATCAAWTAAAACCAGTGCAACCAGTTGTCAAACAACCCAAGTTCCTCACTTCCCAACTTCTCGTCAACATGTTACATCCCTTTGTACTCTTCTCACCTCTGCTCTCCCCCAATCCACACAGGATGACTGATCAAAGCACACACAATTCTGAAATTCCATATGATTTATGTACATCAAAAAGGGAACTGGTGGGACTTTGGGTTTCTCTGGTTAACTCCTCTTCTCCCTTTTTGACTGCCGTGCTCAAGAGAGATCCCACTTCAATTATACATGGAGCTGGTTGGGGCCTGTGCTTTGCCTGGCTGGGAGTGATCAATATTTCAGCTCCTGTGGGAGTAAACATCCCGTGGAGCAGCTGCTCCTTAAAGGCTTTCCACACTCCAGTGGCATGCTCCATAATCTACCGCTGTGTGACCACAGAGAGCATTTCAGACCCTGCCATCGTCACCAGAGCAGCCAGGACAGAGGGGCGATGAGAGGAGAGGTCTCGCTCTCTCTTATTTTGTACTCTCTCTCCCTCCCTCTCACTGACATACGTGCGCACACACACACACACACACACACACACACACACACACACAATGCTATGTGCTTGGCCCATTATTCAGCTATCACTCCCCAGGGGTCTGCTCTGACTGTGTGTGGGGATAAAGAGAGACCGCGAAATAGAGATGGAACAGGGGAACGAGCGAGATTTGGGAGGGAGAGAAGAAGCGACTCCTCTCCCAGTACAGAGTGGCTTGGGGCTTTGACATGTAAATGTTCTCCCTGGGCTGAGTTGGAGAGGTGGCATTAGTAGCCCCTTATCATTGTTTCCATGCCTCTCCAGAATGCATGCAGCAGCCTGTTGTCCCTGTCAGAGATTAGGGGGCAGTTCTTTGCCTGGGACTAAAGTGTCAGGGCCGACCCGGTGACATATTGACACCGTCATATTGACACCTCATCCATGAGTATGAGATTCTGTCATTGTGACATAGCTGCGGGCATTTAAAGTCCTAGTTGTTGTTGTTGTCTGGGAATGACAGCCAGCAGAGGAGATATGGGGCACAGCTGACAAGAACTTTGCTGATTGAGAGGACTTTATTAGGCTTCAGTTTGTTTAATGGAATATACTGTAGGCCTACCCCACCGGATGCATTTTTGGTCATGATTTTAATTTGCAATGATGTCCTTCATTTGTCAGACTATGTGGACAGCTAGGATGTCTCCTCGAGCAAAACATGAAACAAAGATGATGAAAGTTGCTTTCCCCCCCAAAAAATTATATTGTGTCATCTCAAGGATGAGAGAGCAGGTGTGTGTGTATATACATGTCGCACGCATGTGTGTGTCCTCTGAGTCACACATGCCAGAACTCACYCTCTCCTAAATGAAGGTAAGCCATTTTTACAGTACATTAAACCCAGCCTTGCTCCTGATACTGGACCTAAAATGCATGATTGCTAGCAATTTACGGTCACTAATAGGGCAAGCAAGACACTAAATGAGGAGATGCAACTTAAAGCAAGGCAGTAATTATGAGATATGGGTCACCTGGGAAATCATTTAGCAGCCACTGCTTGTTAACGATGTTCTTTTGACCCATCAACACTTTAGATTCCTTCCCTAATGTAGCCTCTGATAAATAGATTTTGTTCCCATGTCTTGGGTTCAGTAGTGGTTACATGTGAGATAAGTAGGTCTAATGAACCTTTGTGTAATGCTTAAACACACAATTAAGAATGCTAATCACCATACCTGATGGTTGTACTAGTGACGGTAACGTCAAACGCAGCTGAGCACATGTCTTAGTGCAGGATTTCATGCACCGAGTGACCAGTTCTATTTTTATTACATTTTACATTTTAGTCATTTAGCAGACGCTCTTATCCAGAGCGACTTACAGTAGAGTGCATACATTTTATTACATTTTACATACTGAGACAAGGATATCCCTACCGGCCAAACCCTCCCTAACCCGGACGACGCTATGCCAATTGTGCGTCGCCCCACGGACCTCCCGGTTGCGGCCGGCTGCGACAGAGCCTGGGCGTGAACCCAGAGACTCTGGTGGCGCAGCTAGCACTGCGATGCAGTGCCCTAGACCACTGCGCCACCCGGGAGACATATGTCTTAACAAGAAGTCATAGGCACAGTCTCATGGCAGGAGGTTGCTTTGAGGTACAGTGTATTCGGACCCCTTGACTTTTTCCACATTTTGTTTCGTTACAGCCTTTTATAATAAAATTGATTAAATAATAATTTTTCTTCATCAATCTACACACAATACCCCATAATGACAAAGTGAAAAAACTGGTAAAAGAAAAGAAAAAGAAATGCCTTATTTGKATAAATATTCAGACCCTTTCCTATGAGACTTGAAATTGAGCTCAGGTGCATCCTGTTTCCATTGATCATCCTTGAGATTTTTCTACAACTTGATTGGAGTCCACCTGTAAATTCAATTGATTGGACATGATTTGGAAAGGTACACACCTGTCTATATAATGTCCCACATTTGACAGTGCATGTCAGAGCAAAAACCATGAGGTCAAAGGAAGGTCAAAGGAATTTTCCGTAGAGCTCCGGGACAGGATTGTGTCGAGGCACAGATCCGGGGAAGGGTACCAAAAAATGTCTGCAGCATTGAAGGTCCCCAGGAACATAGTGTCCTCCATCATTCTTAAATGGAAGAAGTTTGTAACCACCAAGACTCTTCCTAGAGCTGGCCGCCCGGCCAACCTGAGCAATCGGGGGAGAAGGGCCTTGGTCAAGGAGGTGACCAAGAATCCGATGGCCACTCTGACAAAGCTCCAGAGTTCMTCTGTGGAGATGGGAGGACCTTCCAGAAGAACAGCCATCTCTGCAGCACTCCACAGTCAGGCCTTTATGGTGGAGTGGCCAGACGGAAGCCACTCCAAAGTAAAAATCACATGATAGCTTGCTTCTCTCATGAGAAGTAAGTTCTATTGGCTGATGAAACAAAGATTGAATTTAGCCTGAATGCCAAGCTTCATGTCTGGAGGAAACCTGGCACCATCCCTACGGTGAAGCATGGTGGTGGCAGCATCATGCTGGTGTGATTTTTTTTTTCAGCAGCAGGSACTGGGAGACTAGTCAGGATCGAGGAAAAGATCAACAGAGCAAAGTACAGAGAGATACTTGATGAAAACCTGTTCCAGAGAGCTCAGGACCTCAGACTGGGGCGAAGGTTCACCTTCCAWCAGGACAATGACCRTAAGAACACAGCCAAGAGAATGCAGAAGTGGCTTCGGGACAAGTCTCTGACTGTCCTTGAGTGGCCCAGCTAGAGCCCGGACTTGAACCCGATCAAACATCTCTGGAGAGACCTGACAGAGCTTGAGAGGATCTGCAGAGAAGAATGGGAGAAACTCCCCAAATGTAGGTGTGCCAAGCTTMTAGCTGTAATCGCTGCCAAAGGTACTTCAACAAAGTACTGAGTAAAGGGTCTGAATATTTATATAATGTGATATCAGTTAATTTTAATTTTTTATGAGTTAGTAAATTCTAAACTTGTTTTTGGTTTGTWATTATGGGGTATTGATATTGATAAGGGGGGAAAAAAACAATTGAATCCCTTTTAGAATAAGGCTGTAACGTAACAATGTGGAGAACGTCAAGGGGTCTGATTGCTTTCTGAATGGACTGTATATTCTAAGCAGCAATGAGCAAGTGAATAATGTAAAACCCTATGTTACCACACAGACCGACACATGGACTAAATCACAGAATGAAGTATTGGTCGTATTCATTCGGGCTCACTGTACCTTAGCAAAAAAAATTGTAATGGAAAACAAAAACAAGCATTTCTTATTGGACAGGTTCAGCTAGTCCCTCCCTGTTTCAGTCCATTTGCTGGCCTAATGAATATTACCCAGCTCTTGCATATTTAAATATTCTCTGGAAGCGACTGGAGCTCACTTGCTCACTCAGGTTACATAGCAATGTTTTAGTGCCATATGTCCAAAGGGCAGCGTGTGTACATGTTCGGCCCAAATGAACAGATGATTCCTGCTCTGCTCATTACGGCTTTGCTATTGTATGACGCTCAGGTAGCTGACTCATGTTACCTGTGCCTGTCTCCACGTCCTGCATGTAAATGCCCTGTGTTCGCCCCGTCTCTTGCTCTGTCTCTCTCTCTTTCTCATGGGGAATCTCCTTGGTTTGACGACCAGCCTCTGTTAATTAGAGTGTCCTTACAAAGAACCCTCCATTCTAAAAGACATTTACAAGAGCTTTGTTTACTGTATTTTCAGTATGAGTGAAGTCCCCCGTGTGCTCAGCCTGGGTTGTATTCATTTGGTACCAAATGGAACAGAATGGACTGAAACGGGGAAGGAGAAAAAATATACACTACCGCTTAGTTGTGCACCGGGGCCACCCACTCCTCTTTCTATTCTAGTTAGAGCCAGTTTGCGCTGTTCTGTGAAGGAAGTAGTACACAGCGTTGTACGAGATCTTCAGTTTCTTGGCAGTTTCTCGCATGGAATAAATAGCCTTCATTTCTCTGAACAAGGATAGACTGACGAGTTTCAGAAGAAAGGTCTTTGTTTCTGGCCATTTTGACCCTGTAATCGAACCCACAAGTGCTGATGCTCCAGATACTCAACTAGTCTAAAAAAAGGCCAGTTTTATTGCTTCTTTCAGCAGCACAACAGTTTTCAGCTGTGCTAACATAATTGCAAAAATTAGATAAACTTGGATTAGCTAACGCAACATGCCATTGGAACACAGGAGTGATAGTTTCTGATAATGGGCCTCTGTACGCCTATGTAGATATTCCATAAAAAATCTGCCGTTTCCAGCTACAATAGTCATTTACAACATTAACAATGTCTACACTGTATTTCTGATCAATTTTATGTTATTTTAATAGACAAAATATTTGCTTTTCTTTCAAAAACAAGACATTTCTAAATGACCCCAAACTTCTGAGCTGTAGTGTACATTTTCCAATTTGTCGGTTCAGGTATTCGAACCAGCGACCTTTCAGTTACTGGCCCAAAGCTATCACCGCTACCTTAACTTGTTAGGTTTTATAATAACAATGACATTCTGAACAATAATACGAAGGGGATAGGACGTCTACCCCAAAATCCAAGAGGGAGTACACAGGTGATGAATTTGAAATGTCAGTGAGGCAGTAGTTTAGGGCCCACTCCTATCACATCCATGTTGGTCTGGGATTAATTCGCTCCAAACACGGCACATTTACAACGATGGCAGTCAGATGCCATATAACATRGTCCCACAAAACAGTAAAAAGCGCTGGTTTGTTATAACGTGGAGAGCCCCGACGATATGTACTCAATGTTGTATAACAAACCCCCTCTCACACAGTTAATTTATCTGTCACCCACAACACAGCGGCTGACTATAATCCCCTATATGCTGACACTGACAGGCTACTGCTGCTGCTTCTGCCTTTGCTGGTGCTGCCTGGGCTTTAGAGCTATAGTCTAGATGATGATGTTTGAATCCAGCCCTATTACAGTTCTTTTTGCCTTTGTCATATTCACAGGAATATTTACCCCTGTGACACTCGATTAATGGTTTTGTTGACTAAGTTGCTTGAGAATAACCTCTCATTAGGTAAAACATATGTTATCCCTGGCATTGCTGGCGCGCAAGCTGTTTTCCCATTGACATCCTCGCACTCCTGTGGCGACGGGAAGGGGCAAGATGTCAAACAGCATTTCTGCAAGGTTCTGAGTGTGTGACGGTGCGGTGCTAGTAGGCCTATTTGGAATGAGTTGCCTCTGCTTGTTGCCTAGACAATGTTGGTGACATAGATCCTATCAATTTTCTGTAATGTATAAATAGCCTCTAAAATAAAGTGCCTTTTATAATGTATTCACATCCCTTGACTTTTTCCACATTTTGTGGTGTTACAGCCTGAATTTAAAATGGATTAAACTGATATTTTTGGTCCCTGGCCTACACACAATAGCTCATAATGTCAAAGTGGAATCATGTATTTGAARAGTTTTTTAAACAATTTAATAAAACAATTTAAGCTAAAATGACTTGAGCCAATAAGTATTCAACCCCTTTGTTATGGCAAGCCTAATTTCAGGAGTAACAAGTCCCATATCTTGCATGGACTCACGCTGTGTGGAATAATAGTGTTTAACATGATTTTTGAATGACTACCTCATCTCTGTACCCCACACAATTATCTGTAAGGTCCCTCAGTCGAGCTGTGAATTTCAAACACAGATTCAACCACAAAGACCAGGGAGGTTTTCCAATGCCTCGCGAAGTAGGGAACCTATTGGTAGAAGCAGACATTGAATATCCCTTTGAGCTTGGTGAAGTTATTAGTTACACTTTGTATGGTGTATCAATACACCCAGTCACTACAAAGATACAGGCGTCCTTCCTAACTCAGTTGCCGGAGAGGAAGGAGACCACTCAGGGATTTCACCGTGAGGCCAATGGTGACTTTAAAACCGTTACAGATTTTAATGGCTGTGATAGGAGAAAACTGTTCCCGAGGGGCTGAGTTTACAGTTTTGCCTTAAATCTATGGCAAGACCTGAAAATGGTTGTCTAGCAATGATCAACAACCAATTTGACCGAGGTTGAAGAATTTTGAAAAGAATAATGAGGAAATGTTACACAATCCAGGCAGCGGTGTAAAGTACTTAAGTAGTACTTACAWTTTTTTTTTACTTCAGTAGTTTTTGGGGATATCTGTGGTTTACTTTTACTCCACCACATTCCTTATAAAAAATAATGTACTTTTTACTCCATACATTTTCCCTGACACGCAGGACTGCGGCAGACTCACTAAACACAAATGCTTTTTTTGTAAATTATTTCTGAGTGTTGTAGTGTGCCCCTGGCTAGCCATACATTATAAAAACAAGAAAATCTTGCCATCTGGTTTACTTAATATAAGGAATCTGAAATTATTTATGCTTTTACTTTTGATACTTACTGTGGCTTGGGAAAGTATTCACCCTTGGCATTTTTCATATTTTGTTGTCTTACAACCTGGAAATGTAATTTATTTTTGGGGGGTTTGTATTATTTGATTTACACAACATGCCTACCACTTTGAAGATGCAAAATATTTTTTCTTGTGAAACAAACAAGAAATAAGACAAACAGAACTTGAGCGTGCAAAGCTATTCACCTCCCCCCCAAAGTCAATACTTTGTAGAGACACCTTTAGCAGCAATTACAGCTGCAAGTCTCTTGGGGTATGTCTCTATAGGCTATATTGGCACATCTAGCCACTGGGATTTTTTGGCCATTCTTTAAGACAAAACTGCTCCAGCTCCTTCAAGTTGAATTGGTCCTGCTGGTGTACAGCAATCTTTAAGTCATACCACAGATTCTCAATTGGATTGAGGTCTGGGCTTTGACTAGGCCATTCCAAGACATGTAAATGTTTCCCCTTAAACCACCCATGTGTTGTTTTAGCAGTATGCTTAGGGTCATTGTCCTGCTGGAAGGTGAACCMCCGTCCCAGTCACAAATCTCTGGAAGACTGAAAAAGGCTTCCCTCAAGAATTTCCCTGTGTTTAGTGCCATCCATCATTCTTTCAATTCTGACCAGTTTCCCAGTCCCTGCCGATGGGAAAAACGATGGGGATGGGGCTCTCGGGGGTGATGAGAGGTGTTGGGTTTGTGCCAGACATAGCGTTTTCCTTGATGTTTAAAATGCTRAATGTTAGTCTCATTTGACCAGAGTACCCTCTTCCATAGGTTTAGGGAGTCTCCCACATGCCTTTTGGCAAARACCYAACGGGTTTGCTTATTTTTTTCCTTAAACAATGGCTTTTTTCTGGCCACTCTTCCATAAAGTTCAGCTCTGTGGAGTGTACGGCTTAAAGTGCTCCTATGGACAGATGCTCCAATCTCTGGCTGTGGAGCTTTGCAGCTCCTTCAGGGTTATCTTTGGTCTCTTTGTTGCCTCTCTGATTAATGTATTCCTTGCCTGGTCTGTGAGTTTTGGTGGGCGGTCCTCTCGGCAGGTTTGTTGTAGTGCCATATTCTTAAAAATTTTTTATAATGAATTTAATGGTGCTCCGTGGGATGTTCAAAGTTTCGGATATTTTTTTTATAACCAACCCTGATCTGTACTTCTCCACAACCTTGTCCCTGACCTGTTTAGAGAGCTCCTTGGTCTTCATGGTGTCACTTTCTTGGTGGTGCCCATTGCTTAGTGGTCTTACAGATACTGGGGCCTTTCAGAACAGGTGTATATATACTGAGATCATGTGACAGATCATGTGACACTTAGATTGCACACAAGTGGACTTTACCTAATTATGTGACTTCTGAAGGTAATTGATTGCACCAGATCTTATTTAGGGATTTCATAGCAAAGGGAGTGAATACATATATGCACACACCACTTTTCACTTGATTTTTTTTAAACAAGTTATTTATTTCAGTTCAGCAATTTGGACTACTTTGTATGTCCATTACATGAAATCCAAGTACAAAACCATTCAAATAACAGGTTGTAATGCAAAAAAAATAGGAAAAAAGCCAAGGGGGATGAATACTTTTGCAAGGCACTGTAAGTATATTTAAAACCAAATACTTTTACTCAAGTAGTATTTTACTGGGTGACTTACTTGAGTCATTTTCTGTTAAGGTGTCTTTTACTTTTACTCATTGACATTTGGGTACTTTTTCTGCCATTGAATCCAGGTGTGGAAGAATCTTAGAGACTTACCCAGAAGGATTCACAGCTGTAATCGCTGCCAAAGGTACTTCTACTGTCAGGCTGGTTTTAAGGATCGGGAGACAGGTGCAGGAATGCGTAATAGGGGTTTTTATAGACCCAAATTACATCAGGCCATGAGAAGGCACGGGGACGATGACCAAACCAARACGTATACAAAACACAGGGTAGAAAGCCAAAGAAAAGAGCGAGGAGTACCTTGAATAAATACACAATCGAACAATGATTATCACACGGGACGAGACCCGTAATCATCTGTGCAATACACCCGGGATGAAAGCCAAAACAACACAGCACAGGTGCTCACACGACCAACGGACATTGTAACATTTATCGACAGGACAATGGTGAACAAAGGGCACACTTATACAAATACTAATCAAARGGAATAGGGGCCTGGTGTGTGTAATGACAGCTCCGTAGGGATCAGTGACATCTACAAACTGTTGACTCGGGGGTGTGAATACTTATGTCAATGAGAGATTTCTGTATTTCATTTTCAAAAAAAAWTCWAAAATTACTAAAAAATGTTTTCTCTTTGCCGTTATGGGTATTGTGTGTAGATGGGTGAGAAAAAAATATAATGAATCCATTTTGAAATCAGGCTGTAACAAAATAATGTGAATACTTTCTGAAGGCACTGTATATGTTAACAGACCATAAATGTCAGAATGTATCTTTTCTTGGAAAGCTTTGAGTGGTACTATACAATATCATCAGTATTTTTGAATTTATAACTTATCTAAGTCTTAATAGCCAGTGTATGGCTGTGGATTGACTGCATTGTTTGAATGGAATGTTCGCATATTGGTAGTTAATTAGAAGAAATGTATGCAATAATTTCTCTAAAACTGTGTGGCTGCCTAGATAAGAAACATACAGTGCGGATACATTCATTATAAATGGGGCTTGTGAAGCAGGAGTCCCCACTTTAAATCTTCTACATACTTCTTATTATTTGGAACGCTACTCCTCTACCGTTTAAGCTAGAAACGCAGTTCAAACTTCTTAAAACGTGTAGACTGGTCTGGATTGATTTGCTTGTATACAACTTTTTGATATCTTTCATACTTTTTAAGCTATTCAGCTTTTTGTGCTTCTATTTGTCTTCCATCCACATTCATGGGAGTTCCTCAGCATTTTAAAGGTCCCTTTGTGACAGCTTCCCTCCCAACATGCTATTCTATTCACTGTAAACAATGCAAACTTTGCAGTTGTTTGCCAACAACCTAGACAAAATGTTAGGTGGTATGACATCTTTGACTACTTCCCTGCTATTCAAATCTGAAATCGTAACAAAATGGTCTGGTACTGATCAAACGTTACAGCTGTTTTAGTAACCGGATTGACAACATTTTCTGTGAACTTTTAGAAACAACTGCCGTTTTGACCACTCCCCCAACAAGTTAGACAAGTTCGAGCATATGAAATCTTTGTCTACTTCTCTGCTATTTAAATCTCAAAATCAGAACAGAAATATCATCTACCAATGAAGTTACAGCTGTTTATCAGAGTTTAGGGTGTTGAAAAGTAACAGCTCTCATGTCTGTTACTATGTATACTCATTCGCAGAACCGTCATTATTTTCTCTCGTTTCAACTCAGACTGCACTTTTTGACGGGCCACAACAACCAGAAACAGCATGTTAGCAAAGCTTGAATGAATGAAGGAAAATGAGACGGCTACTTTTGCATCTGACTAATGTTACACTGCATAATGCCAACAAGACAAGGTGATTCCTATATAATAAAATTCTAGGTTCTATTGGTATGGTCCCTCTCCATTTCATCGTATTTGTTTCCTAGTGAATAAACCCTAGTGACAAATGGGTTGCACTGAAAGGTCTATCACGCCATAGCTAGGGGGTATAGTACTGAGGTAGCTAAATTATCAGTATCTTTTAGCTGGATGCTTCTCGTACCTTTGGTTAGTTAGCCATCTATCACACACCTTACTTTACACATTCACTGTCGACAATGTAAAAGATGGAACACAACATCACGTGCCCACACAGCTAAGATTCCAAGCACGCAAACAAATTCCAAACTAACTTTAGGACTACCAGACAGGCTACCCACAGAGAGACACACAGCTGATTATGTTCATAATTTTAGCTAGCTAGCTAGCCTGACCTGTGGGTTTATTTAGCTAGCTAGCTAATGAACTTTGAGTAACGTTAGCTTGCTTGTTGTTCATGTTGTCTGTAACTTGCTAACTAAATTGATTTGACCTGTAGGTTGAGTAAAAGACTTGGCTGTCATTCTTTCTACTTTTCCCTTTCATATTTAGGTTAGTGTGGTTATCTTAAGCAGTGTCATCATCACAGTCTCTGTGTGTGTGTTTATGAACATTGACAACAGATTAGAACACAAGCAGAACACACAATTAATTGCATTATTGTTTTGATTGTGTGATAATATAAATGTTTTTTAATCTTTGGAAATGGACACATTTTTATACAACTCTCTTTCTCCGTAGCATTTATCCATTCCAGACTGTTTGTTGGAGTAGTTAACGACCGGCAAGGATGTTCTGTCCTTGCACATCTGCTTTAGGTCTATATCCTCAGTGAATAATCACATATCACCTCGCACTACACACTGTAGCAATTAACAGTAATGTACCCCAACAAGCAACACTCATACATACACACACACCTGGGTACCCAACCCTTAAATCTGAACATCTTTCGTGGCTTTCACCATTCGTAAGTCAGCTAAAATGTCATAAACATTGCCAGAAAGTAAATCAACAGGCTGTGATTTACAGTGATTGACATACACTTAATCCTATAGATTCAGTTAGAAATTGTAATATTCTCACTCAATCATATTCTATTCACAGTTTAGGGACACACACTCACACAGCCACACAATATAGTGTTGGATGACATTTAGTAGCTGTTTTTACAGTTCAAAGGTAACCTGCACACAGCTGTGTAAATTTGTGGACTCTCTCTCATGGATTATTTTGCTTTTATCTAGCTCTAACCTATATGATTAAACTTAACAAGGGTTTAGTGGTGTTCTTGTGGTGAAATAAGTTGAAATATGGTTACTATTTTTCAAAACACTACATTGTTTATTTATTTATTTATTTCTTACAGCTTGGGAGAGCTTAACAGCACCTGCCTTGCGAGTTTCATTTTTCAATGTCCCATCAGGTAGCCTGATCATCAAATGTGCTAATGTGAACACGATTATTAGGGAAATCATTCTTCTTGCAAAGCATTTAAATCAAACATTATATTAATCAGTTAACTCACAATCATTTGTGGTATTATCATTGATAACACAGGTAGAACACACACATCATTGATTTGATTATGTAATGATGATGATGATGATTTACAACACTGGGAATTGTTAGGGCTTTTGCGCTGACCGTATGAGTCATGACCATAGTAAAATTCCATGGTAATCTCCTTTTATGCTCTCTGGTCATGCATTGGTAGTACCCAACTCACTAACGGCCATCAGGTCGCTAATTGCCTGGTACTCAGGGCTCTATTGTCCCTCTAACCATTCTGATATTAATGCAAATGATATCGAAAATCACATCTATCACTTATCATCAAAACATTATCATGCTTTAAAACTCATCTTACTGTGATCGATCAATTTGAAGAAAGAAGTTCAACAACAGGTTGAAAATGAGAGAAAAACAGGGTCGTTTTGGATGTTGTTTCAAAGTCTATCACAACGAAATGGACAGCAATTTCTAAGGTGATGATTCATTCAAATCAATCATACGCATATTAGAGCTTATACATGTACATAGGCCTATATATGAGCCCAAGCCCGACCCCCCCCCCCCCCCCCCCAAATTCAAAAAATGACTGTGCCATCATTATATAATGCATAGTCTACCCCATATTATGCGCACAATTTTTCTTATTTTTAAATATGTTTTTGTACGTACTGTAATTGGTCTAGCCTATACTCCAAAATGTAAACAATTATAGTAATCACCTTTTGTGTGGACTGTATTATTATGCATAATGGGGCTGGTTAGCTTATGCAATGCTCCAAACGTTCTATCCATGAGTCTGCGAGAAAACATATAGGCCTAGGCCATGCTGTTGGTTCATTGATTGTGCAGGTTAGCTTACAGAGAGAGGAAGCCTACATTTATAATGAATTTCTATTTGATTTTGAATAGCCTATAGGGCATTTTTTATATTTTCATAATTAATAGGCTGACACATTTACCTTTTTAGCTACAGAATATCTCATCACTGTGTGTTACCATCTCCTTCTCTCTGTCCTTTATTCCCTTCTCCAGCGTGCAGAGAGAGGGGCTGCCAACAGTTTAATGAAATATGTTTCATTGTGAAAACAACATGTTACTATCGATGTTCCCGAAAAGATTTCACTTGGTTTCCCAAATTTAAGCACTGGGTAGCTGCAGGAACAGGGTTGGTGAGCCCATGGCATGCAGAGTTTGGGCGGAATAGGCTATCAGCTGTAGCGCAGAGAGAGGCCGCATGCTTCTCAAACAGTGGTTGATGCGTGGAGTGAAATAAATGGAGTAGTCTACTTGGCATGATTGAAAAACCAACCGGTGGTTTGCTGTTCGAGTGCATACAGATGACATGTGTTTTTTCCCCCCTGGCCCTGTTCCTGTCCGTTTGATAATGGGCCATTCTGAATCGAAACTGATTTGACATATTAGCGAAGAAAWTATTAAATTGAGAATAGTCTGATGGGTGAAAATATGATCACTTGATGAGAGAACAGCTGTGCAGCCTGAGGCAAGGAACAGAGCGCAAGCTTTTTTGGCGACTTTCTCAAATCATCAATCGCTTATAGTCTCATCATGCAGCCCATATATATTTTGTTTTTTAAGACATTAAGGTTTGTATCATTCACAACTAAAGTTGCCAAATATCTCTAAATCTAGCGTACAGTGCATTCGGAAAGTATTCAGACCCCATAACTTTTTCCACATTTTGTTACGTTACAGCCTTATTCTAGAATGAATAAAATATTTTTTTCCCCCTCATCAATCTACACACAATAAATACCCCATAATGACAAAGCAAAAAATTGGTTTTTACACATTTTTGCAAAAAAAAAACATTGCGTTTATATAGAGTTGAAGTCGTAAGTTTACGTACACTTAGGTTGGAGTCATTAAAACTCGCTTTTCAACCACTCCACAAATTTCTTGTTAACAAACTATAGTTTTGGCAAGTCGGTTAGGACATCTACTTTGTGCATGACACAAGTAATTTTTCCAACAATTGTTTACAGACAGACTATTTCACTTATTCACTATCACAATTCCAGTGGGTCAGAAGTTTACATACACTAAGTTGACTGTGCCTTTAAACAGCTTGGGAAATTATAGGCTAATTGACATACTTTGAGTCAATTGGAGGTGTACCTGTGGATGCATTTCAAGGCCTACCATCAAACCCAGTGCCTCTGCTTGACATCATGGGAAAATCTAAAGAAATCAGCCAAGACCTCAGACAATTTTTTATAGATCTCCAGAAGTCTGGTTCATCCTTGGGAGCAATTTCCAAACACCTGAAGGTACCAAATTCATCTGTACAAACAATAGTAGGCAAATATAAACACCATGGGACCACGCAGCTGTCATACCGCTCAGGAAGGAGACGCGTTCTGCCTCCTAGAGATGAACGTACTTTGGTGTGGAAATCAATCCCAAATCAATCCCAGAACAACAGCAAAGGACCATGTGAAGATGCTGGAGGAAACGGGTACAAAAGTATCTATATCCACAGTAAAACGAGTCCTATATCGACATAACTTGAAAGGCCGCTCAGCAAGGAAGAAGCCACTGCTCCAAAACCACCATTAAAAAAAGCCAGACTACGGTTTGCAACTGCACATGGGGACAAAGATCATACATTTTGGAGAGATGTTCTCTGGTCTGATGAAACAAAAATAGAACTGCTTGGCCATAATGACCATCGTTATGTTTGGAGGAAAAAGGGGGATGCTTGCAAGCCGAAGAACACCATCCCAACCGTGAAGCACGAGGGTGGTAGCAACATGTTGTGGGGGTGCTTTGCTGCAGGAGGGACTGATGCACTTCACAAAATCGATGGCATCATGAGGTGGGAAAATGATGTGGATATATTGAAGCAACATCTCAAGACATCAGTCAGGAAGTTAAAGCTTGGTCACAAATGGGTCTTCCAAATGGACAATGACCCCAAGCATACTTCCAAAGTTGTGGCAAAATAGCTTAAGGACAACAAAGTCAAGGTATTGGAGTGGCCATCACAAAGCCCTGACCTCAGTCCTATAGAGAATTTGTGGGCAGAACTGAAAAAGCGTGTGCGAGCAAGGAGGCCTACAAACCTGACTGAGTTACACCAGCTCTGTCAACAGGAATGGGCCAAAATTCACCCAACTTATTGTGGGAGGCTTGTGGAAGGCTACCCAAAACGTTTGACCCAAGTTTAAACAATTGAAAGGCAATGCTACCAAATACTAATTGAGTGCATGTAAACTTCTGACCCACTGGGAATGTGATGAAAGAAATAAAAGCTGAAATAAATCATTCTCTCTACTATTTTTCTGACATTAAACATTCTTAAAATAAAGAGGTGATCCTAACTGACCTAAGACAGGGAATTGTTACTATGATTAAATGTCAGGAATTGTGAAAAACTGAGTTTAAATGTATTTGGCTAAGGTGTATGTAAACTTCCGACTTCAACTGTAACTATTCAGACCGTTTACTCAGTACTTTGTTGCAGCTCCTTTGGCAGCGATTATAGCTTTGAGTCTTCTTGGGTATGATGGTACAAGCTTGGCACACCTGTATTTGGGGAGGTTCTCCCATTCTTATATGCAGATTCTCTCAAGCTCTGTCAGGTTGGATGGGGATGGCTGCACAGCTATTTTAAGGTCACTCCAGAGATGTTAGATGGGGTTCAAGTCCGGGCTCTGGTTAGGCCACTCAAGGACATTCAGAGACTTGCCCCAAAGCCACTCTTGCGTTGTCTTGGCTGTGTGCTTAGGGTCGTTGTCCTGTTGGAAGGTGAACCTTGGCCCCAATCTGAAGTTCTGAGCGCTCTGGAGAAGGTTTTCATCAAGGATCTCTCTTTACTTTGCTCCGTTCATCTTTTCCTCAATCCTGACTAGTCTCCCAGTCCATGTCCCTTGAAAAACATCCCCACAGCATGATGCTGCCACCACCATGCTTCACCGTAGGGATGGTATTGGCCAGGTGATGAGCGGTGCTTGGTTTCCTCCAGACGTGACTCTTGGCATACATGCCAAAGATTTCCWTCTTGGTTTCATCAGACCAGATAATTTTGTTTCTCATGGTCTGAGAGTCCTTTAAMTGCCTTTTGGCAAACTCTAAGTGGGCTCTCATGTGCCTTTTACTGAGGATAGGCTTCCATCTGGCCACTCTATCATAAAGGCCTGATTGGTGGAGTGCTGTAGAGATTGTTGTCCTTCTGGAAGGTTCTCCCATCTCTACAGAAAACTCTGGAGCTCTGTCAGAGTGACCATCAGGTTCTTGGTCACCTTCCAGACCAAGGCTCTTCTCCCCCGATTGCTCAGTTTGGCCGGGTGGCCAGCTCTAGGAAGAGTCTTGGTGGTTCCAAACTTCTTCCATTTAAGAATGTTGGAGGCCACTGTGTTCTTGGGAACCTTCAATGCTGCAGAAATGTTTTGGTACCCTTCCTCAGATCTGTGCCTTGCCACAATCTTGTCTCGGAGCTCTACTGACAACCAAAGGGTCTGAATACTTATGTAAATAGGGTATTTCAAGTTTTTTTGTTTTTTCCCCCCAATAAAATTGCAAAAAGGTCTAAACCTTTTTTCGCTTTGTCATTATGGGGTATTGTGTACATTGAGGAAAATGTTTTATTTAATCCATTTTAGAATAAGGCTATAATGTAACAAAATGTGGAGAAAGTGAAGGGGTCTGAATACTTTCTGAATTCAACAACTTTACTTCATGTAATGTTACCATCTAGTTATTTTTTAGAATGCTACTTTTATACTGTTTTAATTCAAAATGTCATTTTTCCCTGCTTCAATATACATCATCTCCAGCACCACCCCAACATCAACATATGTGATGGGCAGATTTCTATACTATTTTTTTTGTAGGTAAAAAGATAGAGGAAGATAAGTGTTTCCACGTAAGGCCTACTCATAATTGGTTAAAATCACACAATGCATACCGAAGATGTCATTGCAAACACTTCGCTTCCTGTCTTTTWAAAAATTATTACACAACATAGAAATTAGGAAGAAACGTTAATGCGCATTCTGAGTTACAGCAAACTTGTCTGGCCGCTGCAAGTTTTGAGGACATGACACACAGACACCTCCAAGCGCTCTGCTCCTAATCTGCAGCTTTTTTGGACTGTAACCCTGCAGGGAGATACATATTTTGATAACATCTACTTAGGCATAATAAACCCTTCCGTTTATTCCGATCACGATTATCATCTGTCAATTTATGTATACAATTAGAAGTATAGCCAGGTTGTCACACCCCTAATAACAACACAGTATATTAATCTGATAAGTAGGCTAAAGGGGAAAACTTATTTCAGTTTGGTTGTGTGTGAACTTATTTCAGTTTTCACACACAACTGTAGTTCAGACATTTCTGTAGCCTATTCCGTTTAGTCAGTTAGCATCAGTGTTTTGTATTTTCCTGCAACTTTTTGAAACGGCACAGGAGTGCCCCTGTCTGTGTGTATGCAGTGCTCGCACATGTGTAGCTGTTAGCGATAACGCTAATGATAAACTTATTCTGGTAGACATGGAAAGGCTTTCCCAAAAACKTACAAAAGTAGCCCATGCCTACCTGGCAGAATGATGTCATTATAAATTGCATCAAATGGAAATTTGTTTTGCTAACTCTGCAACCACATGAGCGCTACAGGAACATTGTTGCACTTCATCTAAAAGATCACTACACCCATAAATCCAAAAGTGTTCTATTTTTTTCCAGACCTTAAAAGTGGTGTCCTGATGTGGTTTAAGCATTGTTGTGGACCAATCTTTCTTTAATTTTTTAAAACCTGCAATATATAACTTTTTGTGCAACCCAAACAAATTCACAGTTTTTTATAGATCTGTAATTCTCATTGAAGCAAGTCTAAGAAGCGGTAGATCTGTTCTATGTGCGCTATGATCTGTTCTATGCTTTCTGTTATGAAGTTTACTTTTTGCACCTTTTACTTTCAGTTTTGTACACAACCTGAAAAGTACAATATTTTGGGTTATGGAAAATATACTTTTGGCTATGTAGTGTATGTGGACACCCCTTCAATCTCCATAGACAAACATTGGCAGTAGAATGGCCTTACTGAAGAGCTCAGTGACTTTCAACATGGCACCGTCATAGGATGCCACCTTTCCAACAAGTCAGTTCGGCAAATGTGGAAGTGGAAACATCTAGGAGCAACAACGGCTCAGCCGCGAAGTGGTAGGCCACACAAGCTCACAGAATGGGACCGCCGAGTGCTGAAGCGCGTAGGGATTAAAAATAGTCTGTCCTCGGTTGCATTGTTTGCCAACTCCATATAAATGCCCATGATTTTGTAATGAGATGTTCGACGAGCATACTTTTGGCCATGTAGTGTATTTCATGGCGGTTTAGATGGTACAATGATTCTCTACACTATACTTGCTTGTTTTGTCACAAACTGAAATTAGGCGCATAATTAGAWTTTTTTTGCAACCATGAAATGGCAAGCGATCTTTAAAAGTGTGATTTTTGAGAGTGACCCCCCCCCCACCTTTGTCAAAATATGTTGTGAAAAATAGTGTTTTAATTATTTAAAACTTCAACAATGCCTCAGTTGTCTTCTGTGCTCTATCACTACAGTTGTCATATACTGTGGTATTCTAGTAGGAGAGTGTATAAAAGTGTAGTAATCCGAGTGTAGTTATTTCTGATGAAATTTGATTTAACTGCCCTACAGTAATAAGGTTGATATATTAGTATATCAAAGTAATCAGAACAATTATTTTACTACATTTAACTTTGACTAAATGTAACTGCTTTGCAAGAGCTAAATCATGCTCCACAACTCAATTCATGTAAAGTTACCATCTAGTTTTACACTATCTTACCACAGCACTGGCAAACCATGGTTGACCAACTCCCTGACCAAAATGTCTGACCTTTATTCCATCATAAGAAGGTTAATGTCTAGTATTCTAATTCTATGGTTGGTGATTTGAAGTTTCACTGAAGTCAATTAGAATGTAATTCAAGTGTCAGCATCTGCTATTTGATGGTGGATGTGTGGCCTGCCCCTCACAATAATAGCCTATAGATGTATAGTGAAGAATATTCTGACGAATGATGATGTTGGGATTGGAAAACTGCCTTTTTGTTTGAAGGGGTCAAAGTCACATGGCACCCGTTGATACCCTTCTTTTGTTTAAGATCTCAATCATGTTAGAGTTTGCGTTTGCTTGTTAAACTCTGTCCTCCAGGTATTGGAATCCCTGCAAATTGAGAAAGGCTATTTGAATAAGAGCAGTTGAATTTAGAGGAATTGGAAGGGAATCAATTTGGAGGAGAATCAAAGAGAAGCTCTAGACAAAGGAGGACTCCGTCTTTGAATTGGAAATCCATGTTCAGAACCATGTCCACCACAATTCAAATCAGTATTATCGCAGGGGAGTAAACATTATAGAAAATATCGATTCCTACAACTCTGTTTATTCAAACCAAGTAGAGGGAAAGTTTTCAATAAATGGATATTGAATTAAATACATTCTTTGGGGGGGGGGGGGTTACATTTCCTAAGCCTAGCCGGTTTTTGTGTTTGCCAACACATTTCTCTGAGCTTTCAACGCACACATACACACACGGAAGCTGTGCACGATGGCCATTCTAGAACGAGACAAGATTACTATTTGAAAAATATCTATTTCAATTCATGCACCCCCAAACTCATTTTCTGTCCTACATAATTTCTAATCTGACTTTTCCATAGTGTTTTAGTATTGGATTTCTCCATACTAATTCAGAGTCAGCCATGCAGAATTCTAAGACATTGTCAGCCATCACTTTCTGGATCATTGAATTGTTCTTGACAAGGTCAAGTGCATAATGTGTTAATGATGAATCATGTACCAAGTCGAGATCTTTAAACTGCGAGGCACAATGTACTTGTACACAATGTACACGGTCCCGTGTGGCTCAGTTGGTAGAGCATGGCGCTTGCAACGCCAGGGTTGTGGGTTCATTCCCCACGGGGGGACCAGGATGAATATGTATGAACTTTCCAATTTGTAAGTCGCTCTGGATAAGAGCGTCTGCTAAATGACTTAAATGTAAATGTACTTGATGCTGTCCTCCGAATAGCAAAGGCCTGGCTGACAAGCCAACCTCTCTTTCTCTCTTTCCTTTTTTTTTTTTTTTTACCTCTGACTTCTCTCCATTTTTATGCAGCTGCATTTGAAAAACGTCCAGGAGGTGATTTTGAGTTAAAACATGTTGTGCACTAAATGGCGAAGATAAAAGATTGATGTGGGTAAAATGCGATGCCCCTGTGGTTTAAAATTTGAATACATCTCCGCCTACTCGGAGCAGCCGACAGAGTAAAAGGAACAGGCTGAGGCAGGGGGGTCATCAGAAATTGCCTCTGTATTTCAAGCTTGCTTACCTCTTGTCGTCTTTCACTCAATTACATTTTTTCCTGTTCTGGATGTTAGAAACAAACAGGCTTACGGGACCAATAGATCATAGAATGTGTTGGCTAATTTACCATGCTTAACTCTCATGCTGTACATTTAAAGAAATGCAAATATAGACTATAGGCTGTGTGTGGCATCGAAGATGGTTATTTTAACCTGTATTATTATTCTCCTAGTCTAATTTGTTATGAAGGCATAGGCTAGCAATGCTCTTTCGGGAAATACAATACATGACGAAAGTATTTGMACACCTGCTCATCAAACATCTCATTCCAAAATCATGGGCATTAATATGGAGTTGCTTCCCACCTTTGCTGCTGTAACAGCCTCCACTCTTCTGGGAAGGCTTTCCACTAGATGTTGGAACATTGCTGCAGGGACTTGCTTCCATTCAGCAACAAGAGGATTAGTGAGGTCGGGCACTGATATTGAGCAATTAGGCCTGGCTCGCAGTCTACGTTCCAATTCATCCCAACGGTGTTCGATGGGGTTGAGGTCAGGGCTCTGTGCAGGCCAGTCAAGTTCTTCCACACTGATCTCGACAAACCATTTCTGTATGGACTTTGCTTTGTGCACGGGGCATTGTCATGCTGAAAGAGGAAAGGGGGATACCTAGTCATTTGTACAACTGAATGCCTTCAAATGAAACGTGTCTTCCGCATTTAACCCACCCCTGAATCAGAGATGTGCGGGGGGCTGCCTTAATCGACATCCACGTCTTCGGCGCACGGGGAACAGTGGGTTAACTGCCTTGTTCAGGGGCAGAACGACAGATTTTTACCTTGTCAGCTCGGGGATTTGATCCAGCAACCTTTCAGTTACTGGCCCAACGCTTTAACCACTAGGCTGAAAGGGCCTTCCCCAAACTGTTGTAACAAAGGTGGAAGCACAGAATTGTCTAGAATGTCATTGTATGCTGTAGCGTTAAGATGTCCCTTCACACGAAATAAGGGGCCTAGCCCGAACCATGAAAAACAGCACCCAACCATCATTCCTCCTCCACCAAATTTTACAGTTGACACTATGCATTCGGGCAGTTAGCATTCTCCTGGCATCCGCCAAACCCAGATTCGTCTGTCGGACTGCCAGATGATGAAGCCTGATTCATCACTCCATAGAACACGTTTCCACTGCTCCAGAGTCCAATGGTGGCGAGCTTTACACCACTCTAGCCGACACTTGGCAATGAGCTTTGTGATCTTAGGCTTGAGAGAGCAGCTGCTTGGCCATGGAAACCCATTTCATGAAGCTCTGTTCTTGTACTGACATTGCTTCCAGATGCAGTTTGAACCTCTGTAGTGAGTGTTGTAACTGAGGACAGACGATTTTTACGCACTAAGCGCTTCAGCACTCGCCGGTCCTGCTCTGTGAGCTTGTGTGCCCTACCACTTCACGGCTGAGCCATTGTTGCTCCTAGATGTTTCCACTTCACAATAACAACACTTACAGTTGACCGGGGCAGGAAAGGTGGCATCCTATTATGGTGCCATGTTCAAAGTCTACTGCCAATGTTTGTCTTTGGAGAATGCATGGCTGTGCGCTCGATTTTATACACCTGTCAGCAACGGGTGTGGCTGAAATAGCAGAATCCACAAATTTGAAGTTAAGTGAGAATTTCCAAAAAGCCKCTGTCTTACCAGGGGGTGTACCTGTGAAAATCCTTCTTTATTAGGATGCTATATTTGATGCTCACCTCCCCCCACTGAGATAGGATCTCTGCAACCCTGGGTGTATGTTTAGCTCTCATTTACAAACCAGGGAAATACCTGGAGACAGACTGCACTGGCATACCCAGAGAGAATTTCACCAAAAAGGACGAATATAAAAGAACACATGTTTTCATGAGAAAGAATCACCCCATACTAACTGCATTAAGCCATTGAAAATACTTGTTATTATCAAGATGAATGTGAGGACTTTGGCTACCTCTTTGCTTGAAAATAAAGGTGTGATTTTCTGATATCTTCTTCACCCACTTCGTCCATATTCTTCACATCCACGGCTCTTTCTCTTTGAAAGTGTATGTTTCTGTTCCTTCACATCAAGTGCAATAATACCTACATTTATCATAAGTACCTGAATGTAATATGTAGCTCATCTGTATCTCAATGTGTCAGTCATTCAGTTAACTTTGAGATGAACACTCGCTTTCTCTAGAAATAAATCAGATCAAAACCCGAACTGTGCGATTGTAGTAGGGGGTTGTACTTTCCAACAGGCCAATATTCAACAGAGTACCAGTCAAAAGTTTGGCCACACCTACTCATTCAAGGGTTTTTCTTTACTATTTTCTACATTGTAGAATAATAGTGAACATTTACATTTACATTTAAGTCATTTAGCAGACGCTCTTATCCAGAGCGACTTACAAATTGGTGCATTCACCTTATGCTATCCAGTGGAACAACCACTTTACAATAGTGCATCTAACTCTTTTAAGGGGGGGGGGTTAGAAGGATTACTTTATCCTATCCTAGGTATTCGTTAAAGAGGTGGGGTTTCAGGTGTCTCCGGAAGGTGGTGATTGACTCCGCTGACCTGGCGTCGTGAGGGAAGTGAAGACATCAAAACTATGAAATAACACATATGGAATCATGTGGTAACCAAAAAAGTGTCAAACAAATAAAAATATATTTTAGATTCTTCAAAGTAGCCACCAATTGTCTTGATGACAGCTTTGCACACTCTTGGCATTCTCTCAACCAGCTTCACCTAGAATGCTTTTCCAACAGTCTTGATGGAGTTCCCACATATGCTGAGCAATTGTTGGCTGCTTTTCCTTCACTCTGTGGTCCAACTCATCCCAAACCATTTCAATTGGGTTGAGGTCAGGTGATTGTGGAGGCCAGATCATCTGATGCAGCACTCCATCACTCTCCTTCTTGGTCAAATAGCCCTTACACAGCCTGGAGATGTGTTGGGTCATTGAAAAACAAATTATAGTCCCACTAAGAGCAAACCAGATGGGATGGCGTATCGCTGCAGAATGCTGTGGTAGCCATGCTGGTTAAGTGTGCCTTGAATTCTAAATAAATCACAGACAGTGTCACCAGCAAAGCATGTCATGTCACCAGCAAAGTAGTTTAGCGCAGAAACCGAGGTAATTAATTACAATGACCATAATCCATTGCGGGACTACTTGTCTGGTCTGTGTGTTTCTATTACGCCTGCTACGTTAGTTTAGTGTGGGGCAGACATGGAGAGGGAGACTGAAGAATGCACGATCGAGAGGGATAGAGAGCAGTTGCTTTGAGGTATCTCTACCTGAAAATGCATGATCGAAGTGATTTATCGTTGGTATTTAGCAGTCCAAAATATACCTTATTTATTTTGAAGAACTACTAAAATATTGATTTTGTCAGACAGCATAGGCAGCAGCTTTATAGAGATGAGATGATGACCTGGAATGAAATAAAGTCAGCAAATAAAGCAAATCTAATATACACAACTGATATTATATAATAAATTATGGATAATACCGTCATAGGACTTTTAATTGTGTATTTTATTTTATTGAAACTAAATCGAAAACCGTGATAGATTATTAAAAAATGTAACTGAACGGTCCTCAAAATGCATTTATCGCTCGGTACTAGCTCACTTTTCTTTTACCTTGTGGTGTTGTAGTTCATGATAAATTGTGCCCGTCTGTTTTCTTTGCGTACCCCACTGTTTAACCTCAATACTAATGATCTTGGCACTCACTCATTCAATCATATCTTGTCCTGTGTGTGTTCCATTGAAGGTGGTGTACCTCCACACCTCTCTGCGTCTGCCAAGCGTGGTGGCCGTGGTGGAGCTGGTGGCGTTACAGCCCAGGGCAGACGGCTCCCAGCATGCACTGGGGTGCGGCTTCACCATCCTGCACCTCTTTTCCAGCATGACAGGACCTCAGGCCACCGAGGGGGACAGAAGGTGATTATCTATGTCCCGATACACAACACACACCTTAATTACAGTCTCAGAATTTTCCCATCAAGAGCCATGTGAAGGATTATCATGGGAGATTATCAACTCGTAGTTAGTCTGTGGTCTAGACCACTACAGGGTTGAGGTCAATTCACCATCAATTTAGCACATGAAGAAAGATGAATTTAAATGTAAATTCAACAATAGAAAAATATTTGATTCCTGAATTGATTGATACTGAATCAAGACCCCTTCTGTCATTGAGTGAAGAAAAATCCAGTGTACTTTTCCTTGTAGGAAATAGGTCTATTTAATGTTGTGTAACACTTTAAACCGACAGGTATAATACTTGTATTATTATTGTATACTTGTACCTCTATTAGCCTTAGAGAGTTTCGCATTACATTTGCATCAACAGCATTGGGCCAGCCATTGGTTTTCCTATGGAGGAGGAGCATAGGCTCTGAAGGGTGGCATTTATATCAGTGTCACGTGCCAAGAGTATTTGGGGGCTCCGAGTAGGGCTGAGCGATGTATTTAATTAATTCTAAATGTATGTTTTAATGAGAATCAAGGTTTTGTTATTTTTCTTTTTTATGAGTGGTTGTCTGCTTGTTCTCGTGTTGTATTTTTGGTCTCGTCTCTTTCGGTCCTATGTGCTATGTGCACCTTCCCATTTACAACAGAGATCTGTATATAATGACAAGATGCACGTCTCCGCCCTAACAATGGGAGTTGTCCCAAAGGCGGAAAGGCAGTCAACAAGCTTAGGTCCAAAATAACCCCATAGAAACGCATTGGCCTTATTTTGGACAGATTTTAGCTCACTCTTTGCTTTGCCTCTTCCTCTGTGTTACACAGACACAAAGCCCCTCAGGCCAACAAAGTTGAAAGATCACATCTTCCTCTCCGACAAGCGGTTTCAACTTGCTATTTGCATTTGAGGTTTGATCCAACAGAATGGGTCATATGGACACTGAAACACATTGAGACATTATTTTACTGTAAAAGAGAAGTTAACTTTTCTAACGATACCCTTTTTTTGTCTCAACTACTCAAATTGTGCAGAGAGCAGACACCACCAAAACAGGAGTATCAATGAACATTGATTCTGGAAAATAATGTCCATTGCTCATGTTTCTTGGTCCAAGCAAGTTTCTTCTTCTTATTGGTGTCCTTTAGTAGTGGTTTGTTTCTTTGCAGGAATTTGACCATGAAGSACTGATTTATGCAGTCTCCTTTGAACAGTTGATGTTGAGATGTGTCTGTTACTTGAACTCTGTGAAGCATTTATTTGGGGTGCAGTTAACTCTAATGAACTTATCCTCTTCAGCAGATGTAACTCTGGGTCTTCCTTTCCTGTGGCAGTCTTCATAAGAGCCAGTTTGATAGTTTTTGCGACTGCACTTGAAGAAACTGAAAAAAATCTCAATTTTCCGCATTGACTGACCTTTGTCTTAAAGTAATGATGGATTGTCGTTTCTCTTTGCTTATTTCAGCTGTTCTTGCCATAATATGGATTTGGTCTTTTACCAAATAGGGCTAGCTTCTGTATACCACCCCTACTTTGTCACAACCGATTGGCTCAAACGCATTAAGAAGGAAAGAAATTGCACAAATTGACTTTGAACAAGGTACACCTGTTAATTGAAATACATTCCAGGTGACTACCTCATGAAGCTGGTTGAGAGAATGCCAAGAGTGTGCAAAGCTGCCATCAAGGCAAATAGTGGCTATTTTTAGAATCTAAAATATAAATATATTTAGATTTGTTTAACACTTTATTTGGTTACTACATAATTCCATATGTGTTATTTCATAGTTTTGATGTCTTCACTGTTATTCTACAATGTAGAAAATAGTAAAAATAAAGTAAAACTCTGGAATGAGTTGGTGTGTCCAAACTTTTGACTGGTACTGTATGTCATGAATCGCCAATAAGTTTGAAAAAATCCAGATATGATTTTTGGGCCATATCGCCCAGCCCAAGCGCCATGTTCAAATGATTTGAACTTTCCAATGCTCCTGCCTCRTGCACATAGCCTGACTTTACAGACAGAGAAGTGCCTTGCACTTTGTGTTTAATGTGACACCTGTCTTAGTCATCTAACATCCACAGATAAAGCTGAAAAACGTATAATAGACACACAAGAAGCTATTCTAAGAAAATGTATCAGTGTCTATTGTGATTCACTCTTTGTCCATCTTGTCTTGATTGATTCTCAACGTCATTTTTGTTGTTGTCCCTAGGCTAAGTTTGTACCACGGAACACCAAGGACCCTACTCCATCCACTAGTGAGGGACCCTATAGAGCGTAAGTGTCTTTTATATGCTCTCTTACAACAGCGCACTGTACAACAACCACTAAGGGTGCGTCTCAAATGGCACCCTGTTCCCTTTATAGTGCACTACTTGTTATGGGGCCTGGTCCAGATGTGCACTATAAAGGGAATAGGATGCCATTTGACACACACAGGCGATACACTAAGCTAGATCTTATGACCGCCTCAGAAACGCTGCGGTCCGCTTTGCAATTCAATTCAACTAGTTGATGTCAACATTGAGTCTCCGAGGAACCCTTGCAGACACACTCTAATCCAAGTGTAGTGGGCCCCAATTGTGTTGATTTATAATTACACCGTGTTTTGTCTGCTGTGTTTAATAAAGATCTCAGCGCCTGAGTGCCAATGACAAAGCTTTCTTAATTGGGAAAGGCGGTGCCACTGTCTGATTAGATGTATCATATTTAGTCGGGCCGGGACAATACCACTATCGCGATACTTGTTAGTATCGTGGCAAGTAAACAAAACACAAAGCCCTTTTAACTTGTTTAGGAAAACAGCCCTAATATTGGAAACAAACCTCATTATGTTGTCATCCAGAGTCACATTTATTTATTTTCCAAGATATAGCACACAATATTTTACATACAGCAGGTTTTTAAAGGACCAAAGAGTTTAGTCTGCTTTGTGTTTTCATCTTTGCCATGGGAAAAATATTGCGATACTGGTATCACAACCCTAACATTTAGTAAGTCTAGTGAGCCACAACCATCTCAGCCAATTCAAATGGAGTGAACACAACTTTAGCGTGTGTTAACCAAATCTTAAYTTTGAACCATGTTAGAATAGGCCTACCTTATTCAGCTGTGCAATATTTAATTGTGTTAACATTTTATTCCACTGGGTGCAGTATACACTATCAACAAGAAGATGCTGTATCTTCCATATTATAGCCTACACTTAGTCTGTGGCCTGAAATGGACTATTTGCTCCAAAAACATTCACCAGCCACTCTGTTGCTATAGAGCTAATTTCAGGCCCTTCAGGAATGTCATTCCTATGAATATGAAAAAAGGCCTTACAGTGACAGAATAATACCAATGTAATGCAAAGAATTGCCAAGTACAATTTACTAATGCAGTGTTTCCCAAACTAGCGGTTGTGACCCCATGTTGAGTCACCGGATTTGAAAAGGGGGTCACAAGAGAAACTGTAAAAAATGTTTTTTTATGCTTGGTTCATATAACCTCGGTAGCCACTAGATGTGGTTGTAATAAACAGAGCAATTTCTGTTTTCTTACTACAAAAGTGGTTCTATCTTTTGAACGGTTTAAGCTACAAAATAGTATGACCCCATCACTGAAGGATAAGACTCTCAGGAACACGCATGTGTCTGTTTCCCTCTACAATGCCATAAGCTGCACAGAACTCATTAGAACAGAGTGGACAAGAATAGGCACTAAATCAGACTGGGGGGGAATTAATCATTCTTATACCTATTGCACTCTCTAAAACCACTGTGATTATTATTTGACCCTGCTGGTCATGTATAAATGTTTGGACATCTTGAAGAACAATCTAGCCTTAACGGCCATGTACTCTTCTAATCTCCACCCGGCACAGCCAGAAGAGGACTGGCCACTCCTCAGATCCTGGTTCCTTCCTAGGTTCCTGCCTCTCTAGGGAGTTTTCCCTAGCCACTGTGCTTCTACATCTGCATTGCTTGCTGATTGGGGTTTGAGGCTGGGTTTCTGTATAAGCACTTTGTGACATCTGTTGATGTAGAAAATGGCTTTATAAATACATTTGATTTGATTATACAGAAGATCATACAAAATTATTGCGTGATGATCTTCTGAACTTCCCAATGCCTTTCTGATGCATTTGTCACTTCAAACCATACTTCCTTCAGATTGAAATGCTGTCAAATGTACGGTCAGACTGATTTGTAATACTCGTAGCCTCAATGAAAACAGGAAACATTGTATTGATTACAAAACTTTTTTTACATGGTGGTTGTCGCATTATTTTTTAATCTCTAAATGGGGCCGTGGTCCAAAAAAGTTTGGGAACCCCTGTGCTCATGTATGAATAACAACATACAGAGGTAGAATCTTAATTTGAGCCAGTTTGCTACAGCAGGAAAGTAATCCTGCAGCAGCAGGAAATGTGGATTAAAATTAAACATTTTTAGGGGTTGCTAAAATTTTAGGGAAAATCTAGTCTGAAAATTGAAATCTTCAGAAGCTTTTTTTAAACCTTAAATATACAAAGTTTTAAATATCCTGTATTGCAGGAAGGTTCTCCTGCAACAGTGTGATCAAATTAAGATCCTACATCTGTAATCCAAAGGAGCAGTGTTTGCTATCTTGTCACATGAATATTGGAAAGGCATCTTTCTCTCAAATGGACTTTTGTGTACATTTAATTATTAAAATAGTGTCTGTTGGGGGGTAGGATGCCTTTTTTGTTTTCACTCAGGCCGTGTCGACGATGCGTGCTTTCATGTTCAGGCATCTCTCTTCCTCACACACACGGCAGGAGGAGGACAGCTGTTTACCTTGCTGCTTTGGATAACAAGACCAAACAAAGGAAACCCTATTAATTTTCAGAATGGAGACTTATTTCTGGAGCCGAAGGCCAGCAATCGTGTATTGTCCTGTTCTCTTGAGGAAGAGCTTCATCTGCTATTCGTTGGAAGAGAGCATATTTTCTTCTTCACACTTGAAGAAAAGTGTTGTTTACCTCGAAGAGGACGTGCTGTGAAATGAAGAGAGTTCGAAAGAGGCATTGCTTCAACATTAGTTACTTGTGGTATACTATGTGGTATTTTCTTCCCACTGAGCCAGGATTTTGAGTCCAATGCCCTCCAGTAGACCTCTCACTTCTCCTCTAGTGTGTACTCCTCAATCTAGCCTCCACTCCTGCCTAATCATCTACTCATCCCGATAGAGACAGACAGACATACATACAGGAAGACGGGTCTGGAGTGCACAGTCTACACCTGGGTAGAGCTCTGCTACCCGGTCCGAGGCCGACGGCCCCGACACTATACATCAGGTTACGGCCAGTTTTTTTCATCAATTACTAGTGTACGGGCAGGTCTTGGGTATCACTAAATTGAACACTAACATTTTGAATCTGAGCCATTTGCTCGTGCTCTGCTGAGCAATAGCCTACAGTGATATRTTACTAAGATCATAACATGGTGTCAGAAGTGCTTCAGCCTTATCAAATATAATACCACAACATTGTCAGAGTCGACAGAAGAAATGATTTCACAGAAAATAATAATTTTCCGGAGTTTAGGGTGACGAAAAGTAGCTAGTTAACAGTTATCTCTCGTCATTGAGCAGGCCAAGGCGGGGCTGTTGCTATGGATACTCACACAGTAGCAGAGCACACAGGGAGGGGGAGGACAGAACGAGACGAGTAGCTAATGGATACTAACGAAGGAAGTTATTTCAGATTTTCGGGCCGGGTCTTAAATTTGTCAAAAGAAATCGGACCTGGGTAGGATAGGGCCTGAACGTCACAGGCATGGATAGGGCTCGTGCATTAAGATTCATGCCTGTGCAGGGCTCTTCACATGGGGCCCCTCCAGTCAGCCTGCCAAATCAGCACTGTGTGTTTGCGTCTGGGTGCATGATCACGTTGCACGTGTGTGTGCCCAGCATGCCAGGTAGAGTGCCTGGGGTAGGGGTTATTCAATGCCAGGAGGAGGGGGGACAGGGACCGTGGCAACCAAGGGAGCCTCTGTGCTGCTCTGCTTGCCAGCCTCCTCAGTCTGTGTTCTCCTGCCGAGCCCCGGCCAGCCGCCACCTAAGCCCCTCTGCCGGTGCCACCTGGGGAAACGAGAGAAGGGGGTGGGGAAGGAAGATATGGGGTCGCTCTGTGGCCCACTGAAGCTCTTCTCCTTGACTGACCTTGGGGGGTAGAGGGATCATGGAGGAGATGGTTACTTTATGGCTTACCTAAGCCCCAATCCCAGACTGACCGGGAGGGAAGCAGAGTATGAGAAGGAAGGGAGGCAGAGGGGGAGAAAGAGAGGGGGGAGAATGGGCTGCTCTGGGGCCCACTCTGGAAATGGGGGGCAACCAGATGGCACAGTGCTCCTTGGTGCAGTGAGACTACATTGTGTTCACATTACCGTATTGAAATCCACTGCTGCCACGGATTGGAAAGTGCTTTGGGTTTTAGCTTGTCATCATTGCGGAAACTCAATCGATGCAGGGTTGAATGTAGGGCTGAAATGTAAAATATATGTTGTTTTAATGACCACTGTACTGAAAGGATTCGGTTGAGCCATCATTGCTACTCTACCGGAATCTGCTATTTTGTTTCTCCTTTTGAATAGCCTGAATCAATGCAACAGTGTCTGACTTTGCCCATAAAGCCCCTCTTTTCACATGGAGTCCATCTGGTATTCATCTTGATTATTACGCAGTTTCTTCCCCGTCACCCGTGGAAATCCACCAGCCCTCTGATGCTGCTGATCTACCTTTCCATTTTTACCTCCGCTTCATCTCCTGCCAAGTTTGCTCGCCTGACACGTAGGTACCAAGATGTCTGCTTGAAGAATTTCTGGAGTCCCTAATCCATGTGCTGCATCAGAGAGGCAAGCTTGATGCATTATGAATAATATGAAATAAATGATGAAAAAGTTAGAGATCTCGACACCTGTGCGCCCATCTGTGTTCAGCTAGCTAGATGCTTTGAATGTTTCATTTTTACGCCTACATATTTTTTTTTTACCACTACAGCAAGAGCCAGTTTTCCATGAAAGCACTGCCGTACGCTGAAATTGCCGCGCAGCAAGTGTAGCTGTGGCTTCAATGACGTCCTCAAACCATGTTTGAGTGTTCTGTTCACTTTTTTATCACATTTGAGTGCACCATTTTGAGTTAAGCAGTTTTCCCCTGATGAAGTGAATTTGCGAGCAGCCGCCTGTCAGAGGAAGTTAAAGGTTGGGGTGAGACGGTTCGGGGAAACAGGGATATATTCCTCCTCTTTTTTCACCGCTTTAACTCTGAAATCCCTATCATTGGCTTTGAAGGTTCTGAGGCCTATAGGAATGGCTTAAAGCTGCCTGCTGCTGATATAGATATATTGGATTGTGGACATATATTGGAAATTAATCCTCCAAGGCTCCTACCCTCCTACAACATTGTACCAACCTCCACTTGGAGCTATGGTTGGACCCCTGGGCCCTGTTGCTGGGATTGGAAAAGACAAAATTATAATATGACTGCACAGTGAGAGCATTTTAAATGAACATCCATCCAGTACAGTTTCACATTGTAAAGATGGAATTGATGGATGTGAAATTAACCCAAAGTAGCGTACCTGCACATTTGCACAACAATGGTGTCACACAGGAAACAACTGTATACCAGGTTTGAATGAGCCCTAATCAAACAAACTACACGACCAAAAGTGCTCGTTGAACATTTCATTCCAATATCATGGGCATTAATATGAAGTTGGTCCCCCCTTTGCTGCTATAACAGCTTCCTCTCTTCTGGGAGGGCTTTCCACTAGATGTTGGAACATTGCTGCGGGGACTTGCTTCCATTCAGCCACGAGCATTAGTGAGGTCGGGCACTGATGTTGGACGATTAGGCCTGGCTCGCWGTTGGCATTCCAATTCATCCCAAAGGTGTTCAGTGGGGTTGAGGTCAGGGCTCTGTGCAGGCCAGTCAAGTTCTTCCACACCGATCTCGACAAACCATTTCTGTATGGACCTCGCTTTGTGCACGGGGGCAATGTCATGGTGAAACAGGAAAGGGCCTTCCCTAAACTTTTGCCACAAATTTAGAAGCACAGCATTGTCTAGAATTTCATTGTATGCTTTAGCATTAAGATTTCCCTTCACCGGAACTAAGGGGCCTAGCCCGAACCATGAAAAACAACCCCAGGCCATTATTCCTCCTCCACCAAACTTTACAGTTGGCACTATGCATTGGGGCAGGTAGCGTTCTTCTGGCATCTGCCAAACCCAGATTTGTTTGTCAGACTGCCAGATGGTGAAGCGTGATTCATCACTCCAGAGAACGCMTTTCCACTGCTCCAGAGTCGGCAAGCTATACACAACTCCAGCTGACGCTTGGCATTGGGCATGGTGATCTTAGGCTTGTGTGCGGCTGATCGGCCATGGAAACCCATTTCATGAAGCTCCTGACGAATAGTTATTGTGCCAACGTTGCTTCCAGAGGCAGGTTGGAACTCGGTAGTGAGTCTTGCATCCAAGGACGGACGATTTTTATGCGCTTAAGCACTCGGCGGTCCCGTTCTGTGAGCTTGTGTGGTCTACCACTTCGCTGCTGAGCCGCTGTTGCTCCTAGACGTTTCCACTTCACAATAACAGCACTTACAGTTGACCGGGGCAGCTCTAGCAGGGCAGAAATTTGCCAAACTGACTTGTTGGAAAGGTGGCATCCTATGACGGTGCCATGTTGATTGAGCTCTTCAGTAAGGCCATTCTACTGCCAATGTTTGTCTATGGAGATTTTATGGCTGTGTGCTTGATTTTATACACCTGTCAGCAATGGGTGTGTACTGAAATAGCCGAATCCACTAATTTGAAGGGGTGTCCTAATACTTTTGGTGACGTAGTGTACCACTCAGGGGAGATGTATGATGCCATGGAGGTGTAACACACTGTCACTCCCACCTGCCCCCCCCATGTTTACATTGATTATTGAATTGAATATAAACCAACCCGTCATCAGTTAACCCTATTAACCTTTCCAAATGTCCTATTGGGAGGCGCTTCCCAAATACATCATCACTGTCAACCTGATAAAGAGGCGGTCACTGGGAGTGAATAGAGCTTCGATTAATGATCATCACTGTCTCCTTTGAAGATGTAATTATCAGAGCTGTCAGAGTGAGCGATTACCACTCATTCCACGGCAGAGATCCTGGGATGTACTGCTGAACACACAGAACCCATGAAATTCACTGTGCAGCCTTTCTCAGGTTGTTGCTCAACACTGTCGACTGTGTGTTGATGAAAAGCATCATGGGGCCGGGTTTTTCATTGGATGACTGTTTGAAGAATCGACTTGTCAACCCGTCCCTCACATCACAGAGCCATTTCCTAAGCAGCCGCCCGCGCTCCTCTTTCATATCCTCTCCGGGGACGAYGGAATGCTTTTCCACGCTGTCATTTCGCAAACCACATGCCCAGGTTCGCCTGCAAACAGCCCCCCAACGTGATGGAGTGTGGACCTGGGTCTCGGCAGCCAAATAGAATATTTAGATATTGAACAGCAGCCTATTTAACACCGGCAGGACGAGTGACAGTTGTTTGTGAGGAGCGCGTGACAGGCAATACTCCATGTCCCCTATAAAGCTGATTGGAATCATATATTAATTTACAGAGTGGCGGAACATTAAGTCCTCTGGTGACATTGCCAGTAATATGAAAGTTCTTGCGATAACACATTGTTTTAATCAATATTCCTTTTGTGTGTTTTTTCTGTCTGTGTAGAGAACAAGCTGTTGACGCCCATCGATGGTGCTCATTTGGTGTGCAGCTTGAAGCCTCACCCTGCTCTAGCCCCTGCCATGCACCTCTTTCCCCAGAACATGCTGGTGTCTGGAGATGAGAACATCCCTGGGGTTACGCCCTCCCCTACTGGTAAGACTACAGTGGAAACCGCAGGCCAGTGTTTCCCTCATACAGTTAACATTGTTGTTATTTGCAGTAGGCGGCCCATTGTCAAGCTATGTCACGTCTCAATATATGTGATGTTGTAACTTGGCGGGCCAATATATTTTGAGGATTTCCGCACACCAACTAACAAAACATCAAACCGGAAAACAAAAATAAAAACTGATTAACAAAAATAAAACTACCGACAGTTCCTTTGTTAATCCAGTAATGCATTTGCTTACCTTAGTTCAAACTCATTTTAAAAGCTTTTGTAATGTAATCTTCTGCTGAATTTATATAAATATTTGACTGAAAAACACCTCAGTAAAGCCATTTGAAAGAATCCCATAGTGCAATCTGGAGGTAATCCTTCAACCACTTAGCACCGTCTCCAAATTGAAAAAACTAATCAGAGGCGCTGGGAATGTAAACATTTAATAGAKAATCAGCTGCTCTCATTTGGGCGTTAATCGAAAGTCACACACTCAAAATGGAATGATTTGAAATGCGTTCTCCATTCGGCCCACTATGTTCGACAGCGGGAGGATTTCGCAACAGCGTTCTCATTTCATCTTTTGTGACGTAGGTAGTTGTCTTCACAGGATTTCTCAAGGAGGCTATCTCTCAACACACTTTAAAAAAAATCATCCTCCAAAGTTGAAATGTTGCGTAAAACCAAGTTTATACAAGGATGTACAGTAATGCCGTTTGACAGTGTGGGGTTTATTATAAGATGAGTCCGTGGAAGATTTTTGGTAGCTTAATCCTCCCTTTCCTGTTCTGGGTCTATAAGCATACCGACCTACAGTAAGCTGCCACTGTCTGGATGTTGGACCTGCATTTAGTTCATTCACATTCGCTGCCGCTTTGTACTGGAGACGAGTATAATCACCCGAGATTTGGTATCTGAGGTGTTTGAAAGAGGTGATTGCTGTAGTACACGGCGGCAAGCAGCTTCACTGACAATCACAGCTTATCCATTGTCCCTCATACTTTTTTAATTTTTAATTTTTTTAACTAGTGTTTTACCTCCAATATGGATCCACATTCCAGACAGAACCTGAGTTGTGGGATCTTAGGCACTGGTACTCAGGCCAATCTCATAAATAGTTCAGGGCCGACACTGTTGGCTTAGTTCAATCGATGGGCAAGTGATTCAGCTGTAGCTGTGGTGCGTATGCAGCTACCCGTGGCAAAGTAAACTCTTTAGAAACGCATTACAAAGAATGAAGCTGTGGGTCCACACTACAGTCGTGGCCAAAAGTTTTGACAATGACACAAATATTAATTTTCACAAAGTCTGCGGCCTCAGTTTGTATGATGGCAATTTGCATATACTCCAGAATGTTATGAAGAGTGATCAGATTAATTGCAAAGTCCCTCTTTGCCATGCAAATGAACTGAATCCCCCAAAAACATTTCCATTGCATTTCAGGACTGCCACAAAAGGACCAGCTGACATGTCAGTGATTCTCTCGTTAACACAGGTGTGAGTCTTGACAAGGCCGGAGATCACTCTGTCATGCTGATTGAGTTCGAATAACAGACTGAAAGCTTCAAAAGGAGGGTGGTGCTTGGAATCATTGTTTTTCCTCTGTCAACCATGGTTACCTGCAAGGAAACACTTGCCGTCATCATTGCTTTGCACAAAAAGGGCTTCACAGGCAAGGATATTGCTGCCAGTAAGATTGCACCTAAATCAACCATTTATCGGATCTTCAAGAACTTCAAGGAGAGCGGTTCAATTGTTGTGAAGAAGACTTCAGGGCGCCCAAGAAAGTCCAGCAAGCGCCAGGACCATCTCCTAAAGTTGATTCAGCTGCGGGATCGGTGCACCACCAGTACAGAGCTTGCTTAGGAATGGCAGCAGGCAGGTGTGAGTGCATCTGCACGCACAGTGAGGCGAAGACTTTTGGAGGATGGCCTGGTGTCAAGAAGGGCAGCAAAGAAGCCACTTCTCTCCAGGGAAAAACATCAGGGACAGACTGATATTCTGCAAAAGGTACAGGGATTGGACTGCTGAGGACTGGGGTAAAGTAATTTTCTCTGATGAATCCCCTTTCCGATTGTTTGGGGCATCCGGACAAAAGCTTGTCCGGAGAAGACAAGGTGAGCACTACCATCAGTCCTGTGTTATGCCAACAGTAAAGCATCCTGAAACCATTCATGTGTGGGGTTGCTTCTCAGTCATGGGAGTGGGCTCACTCACAATTTTGCCTAAGAACACAGCCATGAATAAAGAATGGTACCAACACATCCTCCGAGAGCAACTTCTCCCAACCATCCATGAACAGTTTGGTGACGAACAATGCCTTTTCCAGCATGACGGAGCACCTTGCCATAAGGCAAAAGTGATAACTAAGTGGCTCGGGGAACAAAACATCMATATTTTGGGTCCATGGCCAGGAAACTCCCCAGACCTTAATCCCATTGAGAACTTGTGGTCAATCCTCAAGAGGCGGGTGGACAAACAAAAACCCACATATTCTGACAAACTCCAAGCATTGATTATGCAAGAATGGGCTGCATTCAGTCAGGATGTGGCCCAGAAGTTAATTGACAGCATGCCAGGGCAGATTGCAGAGGTCTTGAAAAAGAAGGGTCAACACTGCAAATATTGACTCTTTGCATCAACTTCATGTAGATGTCAATAAAAGCCTTTGACACTTATGAAATGCTTGTAATTATACTTCAGTATTCCATAGTAACATCTGACAAAAATATCTAAAGACACTGAAGCAGCAAACTTTGTGAAAATTAATATTGTGTCATTCTCAAAACCTTTGGRCACGACTGTATACTTTGCACATAGGACATCAGGGCATGCTCTGTCTTATCAATGAGATGTACTGTTTGTGTACCAGTTCAACAGTGCAGATATCCTAGCATTGGAGTCCTTCAAACCGAGAACAAACAAGTTTCAAATATACCCCAAACATCCATTTTGTGAACATGAGTATGAGGACCGACACAGACTTAATTGTACATAAAGTCAGCTCTGGCTAACAGGAACTTCATTAAACATGATTAAATTAAAATGGAGAGTCACTGTTATACTTGATTCCATGTAGCTACAGTTAACTGCCAAAATAAAGGGAAACACTTGAGTTATATATATTTTTTTAAATACATTTTTATTTCACCTTTATTTAACCAGGTAGGCTAGTTAAGAACAAGTTCTCATTTGCAACTGCGACCTGGCCAAGATAAAGCATAGCAATTCGACACATACAACAACACAGAGTTACACATGGAATAAACAAAACATACAGTCAATAATACAGTAGGAAAAAAAGTCTATATACAATGTGAGCAAATGAGGTGAGATAAGGGAGGTAAAGGCAAAAAAAAGGCCATGGTGGCGAGGTAAATACAATATAGCAAGTAAAACACAAATGGTAGATTTGCAGTGGAAGAATGTGTGAAATAGAAATAATGGGGTGCAAAGGAGCAAAATTTATACATAAATAAATACTGTAGGGGAAGAGGTAGTTGTTTGGGCTAAATTATAGATATAGGGCTATGTACAGGTGCAGTAATCGGTGAGCTGCTCTGACAGCTGGTGCTTAAAGCTAGTGAGGGATATAAGTGTCCATTGAAAATATTGAAAGCAGGTGCTTCCAAACAGGTGTGGTTTCTGAGTTAATTAAGCAATTAACATCCCATCATACTTTGGGTCATGTATAAAAATGCTCAGTTGTCCATTATGTTGGCTACCATGAGATCTCAGTGACTTTGAAAGAGGGGACTCAAAGGAGCATAGGAGGTTTAAAGTACCAGCAGAAATTCCTTTTTTTAACTGAAAGACAATGCCTGGAGCTTTACCATTTTTGTCGCACAATGATTTAAGTCAATAAGTCACTTTTTTTGTCAAAGTATATATTTGAGTTTGAAGTGGGAAACCCGAAGTGGGATATTCATGGGTATCTGTGTCAATGATGTGTGTTTCCCTTTGAGACAACGTTTGGTTTCATTGCTGGATTTTATTTGAATGTTACCWCTCACCAGCATGGCATTGTTTATTATTCAGAAACAGCTGCAGAGTTCTTCCACTCCGCAACTGAGCTGAGACAAACAGCCTTGGGTCGAATTGGCCGCCTGAGCCATGGAGCAAATTAAAATAAAGGGTGCAAACTAATATCACCCCAAGATATGTGGTTTTGACGCTGCACTACTTTGATTGGTGCCGCTTGAAACCACAAGTGTCCGTCCTATAATGAAAAGGCACCAGCAAAAGAAAATTCAAGGAACTTGTTTATCTATTTTGTTTAGCTGTTGTTACATTTGTATTGGTGTTTCGTGTCCGATGCTCTCGGTGTTGTTACATGTCATGAGCAAAGTCATTGCAGCCTATCATTTCACTTCCCCTGTGAGAACCATGAGCATGGGCGGATTTCACTTTGCTGTACTGCAGCTGAGGCCTGCCAACAGCCTAACTACCAAAGGTTGCACCGTGTCCATTACAATGTAGAACAACGCATGTCTCTAAACTTTTCAATAGTTATCCATTAGGGATGTGCATCTCTCCTTTCATGAACGATTCGATACGCATCTAGATACATGGATTCCGATACAGGAACGGTTTGTTTTAGTTTGAAACGATTCGGTGCAAATCAGTTTAAGGGTACGAATTGATGTGATATGATTCGATCCGCAAATGTTTTGCATGAAAACATTTGTCATTTTAAATGAATATATGCTGATGATGGGATGGCCCTCTAAGCTGGATCTGTCTGAAATTACTTCTCTAAACTGAGTGGCCATGTTTGTGCATGTGTGCACCTGAGCTGAACCAAAAGGGCAGACAGAGCATCTACCACCCACTATCATGGTTGGGGGCAATTTCTATCTGAAATCACCATCACCCACTGATTAACTTGTCGTTTTTGTAGATAAATGTTTTTAGCTAGTACTATGTCAATATTTATCTTTAGAAAGTAGCATGGCATTTAGACAATTAATGTAATGCAGCTTTGGATTTGTAATCTAGTCTCAAAAGCCAATGGTTTAGACCGTTTGGAATTTCATGGCGCGCTTCTCCTGCTCTGACCAATGAATGCGACCATGCACTGCTCGCAAGAAATATTTCTGTCCTTTATTAAATTACACAGTTCATGTAAAAATGACCAAATACACTGACAAGTTAAAGCAAAACTATTTATTATGGTGATCCTGAGCAATCTAAATAAAATCGGAATGATTGAAAACCCCAATCAGCAGTTGGATGTGAGTTGCGTCCACTCCGGTAGGCTACACAACTACTGTAAAACACAATTTTCTACAGCGCATTTGGTGACAATGACCAAGCAAATTCCATCGGTTGTCACTCAACTAATAAAGCCTAGGATTTGACATTACAAAAGCCATTTTAAAAGCATCTGAATGTTGAAAGTGTTGCGCAGATGTACGAATAGCTATTAGAACAGGGATAGGCCTACCTAAAAAATCATTTGTGAAACCGTGATTCATAATGTTAGAATTGGTTTTCTGACCAAAGCATGCTTAATTTGGATTGGTTTGGGCTCCAATGGACCGATGCACTCATGTCTTTTTGAACCTGGGACCGATGCGTATCAGTGAATTCTTACATCCCTATTATCCATATTACCTGAGCTTCATCTTCATTATTTCTATGTCGGATTTGAGGCCGCAATTTATGGAAAATGCCAAAACTTTGGAGATCACAATAGATGGCGAAGTGAAAGATACTGTTTTTCATCTGGCAAAGTTTTCCCCAAATGCTTATGATAGATCCAGAACCAGCCATAGCCTAGCTAGCAGGATTATCTTTTGGAAACAGTGTAGTTAACAAAAACGGCAACACACGATAATATTAGCTAACTAGATGAGGTTGGCATGCTAGCTCCCTACACTCACAGCTGTTAATGCCCTAATTGTTGATGTTTCTCCACTCCACGTGGAAATCCCTCGACGTTCCTTCCCAATCCATTCTTTGAGGTTAAACAGCGGTTTGCATCCAATAAATGTTGCATTACTGCCACCTACTAGACTGGAGTATAACTCCCTTATACTTTGCTTAATTTTTTTCTTTAAAAAAATAAACAAATACCCTACCATCTACTACACTCACCCTACTCCACTATTTCAATCTATTTAGTCCTACTTCAGGCCAACAGCCTGAAAGGATGGGACACCACCACTTAACACACCGTGTAACTTTTCTGATGTCAAGTCTCGCACACCCAAATACCTCTGCAGCTGCCACCACAACCTCTATTTTCTGTGACTTACGTTCCATCCCTGCATGACCGTTGATAACCATTACTATAAATGCAAAATTCCAATCTCTCTGAAACATATAATCACTTGTTGGCCTACCCCTCTGTACTGGTACAGATCTACTACTCAAACCACTCCTCTCAGGATCCCTCCCCCTTGACACATATTCCTCTACTTTCTTAACTGCCTCCTACTGTCAGACTCACATTTATCCTGACCCTTGGTGCAAGCCTCGGGCTCCAGGAACTTCAACACACCTACCACCTCCTATACTTTGACCTCATTCACTTCCATTTCTCCTCCTGTTTTCAGCTCACTCTCCTTACACTTTCTACCATTCTTCTTTAACAAACCATCTCCTTTTTCCCCTGCCATTTTTCACTGACTCAAGCTCCCTGTAATTCCTCCCTCTCTTTCTCTGACGACCTCCTGCCTCTTTTCCCCTSCATTCCTCCTCCATATTCCAAGTATACGTCTCCTTTTGATAATACTGCACTTCTCCTGACATACATCTTGTTCTTGCCTTGTCAAGGGACGCCATTTAACCAGCTGTCACAATCTCTGTACAATCAGCACTGACCCCTCGGGATGTAGTGCTCAACAGTGCATCCCCTAAGTGGGGACTTCGGTCAAAGATATCTATAACTCCTCCCCAATCCCAATTCGTAATTTTTTGGAGGTGAAACCTAAACGAGCATCGCTGCTCTAGAACAGGAATTACGTTGAAATAGGGGCTGCATTGCCTTTTAAAATGGTGTGTGTGTGTATTGAAYTAATATTTATCATATAGGCTATATTATATACAGTATATACCTCATGTGACCTATAATAAGACTATGTATTAATATGACAAAGTCTATTCAAATGTTTATCGGACTCCATAAAGATGTTTTAGCAATATGCAAGTAACTATAGTTGAGTTATGGTAATAGGGATGTCAAGAAGGGTCTGAGAATGGAATACTTAGTCAAATAGATTTAATAATATTTTAGAATTAATGAATGATTACATTATACAAAGCATAAAGCTTAAGTTACAAGGCATTAACAAGCATTAGTCTAGGCATGATCAGTGAGCGAGAGAGAGAGAGAAACCATAGCATGAGCAATTGCCCATATAGCTCTGGGGGGAGAGAGAGAGAGACCATAGCATGACCAATGGCCCATATAGCTCTGGCGGGAGAGAGAGAGAGACCATAGCATGACCAATGGCCCATATAGCTCTGGGGGGAGAGGGAGAGAGAGAGACCATAGCATGACCAATGGCCCATATAGCTCTGGTGGAGAGAGAGAGAGACCATAGCATGACCAATGGCCCATATAGCTCTGGGTGGAGAGAGAGAGAGACCATAGCATGACCAATGGCCCATATAGCTCTGGGTGGAGAGAGAGAGAGAGATCATAGCAAGACCAATGGCCCATAGCTCTGGGGGGAGAGAGGGAGGAAGATTGAGAGTGTATCTCACCACAGCATGTCAAAAATATAGAGAAGAGACAATGAAGTCCCTTTCATAACATCAGAGCTGTTTGGATTCCAACTCGGGAGTTGTTGGCCAATAGTATTACTGTAAAGACAACAGAAACTTCACAGAGGTGTGACAGGATGTGGAGAGCATCACAGAGAAGGCTGAATTCCTGAGAAGACAAAACCTATATAGTGTAAAGAGTCACTTTAGGGTCTGGGCTGCCCTAGAGCGGTGCCTGAGACAGCATTTTCCACCACCATTAACAAAACACAAAATTATGGAAGAATGGTGTCGCATCCCTCCAATAGAGTTCCAGACACTTGTAGAATCTATGCCAAGGCCCAATGCCCTATTTATGTTGGTGTTTCCTTTATTTTGGCAGTTACCTGTACTTTGCCTCTAGGAGATTCCCTGTTGAAGCCCCACATGGTGAAGAGCCTCACCTGCTTCCTGGACAGGCTGTCCATCTCTCTGCATCCCTCCCTGGAGAAGTTTGAGAGCCAGCTGCTGCAGCATGTCAGCATGGACTGCCACAACACGGTAAGAACCATGTTACGTGATCCGAGTGGAAATGATGCCACTCACATGGGGCGCCTTTTTTTGTCATCGTTTACAATAATTATTAGTTTTTCTGACGTACTGTGGGGTCCATAATTATTGGCAGCGTTGATAGAGATGAGGAAAAAAGACTGTGTATAAAATAAATACAAATACTGAGCTATTCTGTATGTTCCAAAAATTGTGAAGTTATTTTATTTTGCTCAGAGAGATTTTGTTTAACAAGTAATAAAAATAAATGCAAAACAGATGGGGGTCAAAATTATTGGCACTCCTGTTTTCAATACTCTAGCACCCTCCCCTTACGAGGATAACGACACTGGGCCTTTTTCAAAATTGTTTTATGAGATTGGATGTTGGGAGGGATCTTAGACCATTCCTCCAAACAGAATATTTTCAGATCCTAGCTACAGATTCTACTAACCTGCTCTTGGCAGTACTGTATTCCTTCTTGATTCGGAGAAAAAGGTATCTTATAAATCGCGGCTGTGACGATGCCAGTTTCGCAATATTTTTTCCATGGCAAAAATGAAAACACGAAGCAGGACCATACTTTGGTCCTTTAAAAACCTGCTGTATGTAAAATATTGTGTGCTATATCTTGGAAAATAAATAKATGTGACTGGATGACAACATAACGAGGTTTGTTTCTGTCACGTTTCTCGTGGGCTGAAGGAAGAGTGGACCAAGGTGCAGCGTTTAAAGTGTTCATGATTTAATCCAAAAAACCAAATCGAACAAAAACAACAAATAGGAGAACGAAAGCGAAACAGTCCTGTCTGGTACAGACACAAAGACAGAAAACAACTACCCACAAAACACAGGTGGGAAAAGGCTACCTAAGTAAGGTTCTCAATCAGAGACAACGATAGACAGCTGCCTCTGATTGAGAACCACACCCGGCCAAACACACAGAAATAGAAAACATAYAACACAAAACATAGAATGCCCACCCCAACTCACGCCCTGACCAAACCAAAATAGAGACATAAAAAAGGAACTAAGGTTCACTGTTTTCCTAAAGAAGTTAAATCCGCTTTGTGTTTTATTTCCTTGCCACGATACTAACGAGTATCGCGATACTGGTATCATCCTGGCCTATTATAAATGTCTGTGTCCAGTTGCAGGTGGTTCTACAAACATTTGAGAAAACATAGAAAGATATGTCAATTTTTTGTACAGTGTGAGAAGGTTCTTAGCTGCCGCACATCTAGCATTTCCCAGCATCTTTGCAAGAACTAGTTGTTTCTATGTAACGCGTCTGCAGCCACATGTAGAAGTAGATGACAACGCATCACACAGTGCGACCAAAACAAAGATCTACACACATGCAAGAGGCATTTCTCACTCAATACAAAACACGGATTGCCAATTACCTTCCTTAAATTTTTGCCCTTGAAAACTTGTCACAAACACAGTCCTTTTATAGCTACCAAAAGTAAATCAGGGCTTGTCTATTCTCTTCGTCTAAGGAGACGTAACCATGTTTGACAGGTGCAGCCATGCGCTCGCTATTCTGTGCGCAGTGCAGTTGTGTCGGTCCTATTTATCTATCTGCTCTATCTTAAGTGACGTGCGGCAGAAAATTGATAAATTGATATCATGATGCTGTCAGTCCCCTTTATCTCTGTCCCAGTGTTCAGCACGGCCTCTTCCCCCAGTGTTCAGCACGGCCTCTTCCCCCGCTGTTGTTCCCTCCTGATGGAGCAGTATTGAGCCACGTGCAGTTTTGATAAGGCACGTCTCACCGTTATGTTTTATAAAGGGCTTCACTGTAGTATCTTGGCCATTAGAGGCTGTGCTAGTGTGGGTCAGGTTTTGGAGTACACCCTCTGAGCAATATAGTGTCATGAACTTTGGATTGTTCAGAACGTTGGCCTTTTGGTGCTGTATTATTTGCATTTATTTGCAAATTGGCAATTTTGGCATAAACCTTCTAAAGATATGTGTTTGATAGGTGGTCATTCAATCTGTCATCTTCCTTCACACATAACTCTGACACAGGCAGACATTGTCATTGGTGCGCACACTGAAATGACAGTTTAGTAGAATGTTTGTCCGTTATGGATTACAAAAGATAGTGTATCGATATGTTCATCTTTGGTGAGCATAACCTGGCTGTAACCTTCTAAGTAGATTAAAGCGACATTTTACCTGAAGCTTTTCCACTTCATAAAGAAAGTGTTCCGTCAGTACAGTTTGAACCTCTGAACTTGAATACAGTGAGGGAGATTAAAAATCAAAGCTAGCAGGCCTGTATTTTGCTCTGCTATTCATGTACTCATARATTGATCAGTTCTGACATTTCTCTCAGGTTTTTTTATAAGTGCTTTACGCTAGTCAATGCACCAATCTGCACTGTACAGAACAACTCATAACAAAAGACCCACTGGTACATGGATTTCTCATTAGTGTCTCATACGAAGCAAACTAACTATTGTTGTCGCTCGAAGGACACTAACAAGGATGTCATTGGACAGGTGAGCGTGCATATCCAGATTGTTGGACAATTGGGATTTGGGCGGCTCCGGGGTAGCCTTTTTTAACATGATTATCTACAGTACCATGTCTTGTTGAAAAATAATCTGGTGTCTACCAAGCTACACATGCTGGGCCTAGCTCACTTTGAAATGAAACTATGAGAAACACATCTCCGGTAGAGTAGAAGAGGCACAACGGCTCAAATGAAAGGCTGTTGGACAAAAATACTTCCTTTTGCCTTTTGTGAGTTAGGAAGACAGGTGTGATGAAATTAATCACTTTTATAGAAACTAATTATCTCCCTCAGCATTGACACCTTTTTGTTCCTTTGTTGGTCTTCATAACTGGGTAATGTGGATTTTGTTAAAACAGTCAGATTGACTTCAGTATGTGTTCTATTGTGAAACTTCAGTGGGGCTGACGCCTCTCTCGGCACCTCATCTTGAGGAAGGTGCTAATACATGCAGCATCGAGGGTGACGGCAGACTTTAATTAGCGATTGTGCGCGCACATACCTGTGTGCGAATGTATGTACGGGTGTGTGACCTTTTTGAGAAGTGCGACTCCTTGTGCTAGATTGTGATCATCCAGCTATCTGGGAGGTGATGCTGACACCGTACCTGCTACATCAGCCTCAAGTGCTCAGTAAAAGGCAGACTAAAGCACAAATGGAGAACGGTGGATGTGAAGGAAGAGAGAGTCTTTGTTTTCTCTTTCCAAAATGTCTCCCTTTACAGTTCTTAAATACATTGTATTGAGAGCAAAACAACATTGAAAATGCACATTTTCACTTGGCATACAGTATAAAGGCCTTGTGGATCTGTTTTTTAGGTTTTCTGTAGCTACTGTAGATGTCATGGCTTTGTTGTAGTGCAATTAGAATGCCAACACTTGCCTAACTGCTATCTTGACAGGCTATTTTGTCTTTACATTCTGCAGCTTGAGCCATCCAGAATCCATAGAACTCGGTGGCTCTTACAACCCTCTGTGATAAGGTAGGGTAGAGAGTCGATCAAAGTGTTCTCTTTATTTGGTCCTCCTGAACATAGGCCRTAGGCTTCGGGACACTTAAACTGTATTTGTCTAATCTACCCCTAGATGCTTTCACAGCCAGCAGAGCTCCTAGACCTAGAACAGTAAATCAGGCCAGGCCCATTGTCTCAGTCAGGACCCATGATGTTTGTATCCAATGTCTTGGCGAGCGATCAAAGGACCGAAATGGGAGCGGAAGAAAAAAGAAGCAAGAGGACAAACACCGTGCCGCAGGCAAAACTGCATGCCCCTAGGCAAATCTCATCAATTGCGAGAAGCAAAGCAAAAACTCAATAAAGTTTTTCATTTCCAGAATAAAAGGAAACACGCTCAAAGTAGGACTGCCCCTGCTGTTTATGTGCCAAAGAAAGAGCCCAAAAGGAAAACGTCATTCAGAAACGTTTTCTTTTTCTGCCCTGTGAGAATGCTTGGACGGGTTAGGGTACGGTACACCTCTACAWATGCCAACTGACTCCTGCTATCCTTAATCATTACAACTTCCAAAGCAGATTATAGAACGAGCAGTGTGATTGAATACASTAGGCCTGCCTGTATTGGACGTTTATAAAGCCTATCTCCCCTCGCTATCTCTCTCTAGAAGAATAACTAAAATATTACTCCCCCCAAAAATTCAATAAGAAGAATACCTTATTGCCCATTAACTTACAGAGAACAGAAACTTATGTTCATGCTCACAACCCAAACACCTGAGACACACACACACACCGTAGCGGTTTGAAGTAATTGGTCAGCCACAGTGCCGCGCCCCCAGAGCAATTGTAGCAAGTGCCTTACTCAAGGGCAGTGAATGATACCCGCAAAACTCTCCGTTTGCKAGCTCACTCCGCACCAGATTTTTTCAGTCGGAGCTGGGATTCAAACCGACGATCCCTCCCTTTGCTGGCCCGCGTCTCTAATGGCTAGGCTACCTGCCACCCCCATACAAAGTCTCTGAACGTTCTGTTTATTATTTCKTTATTATAGCTCTTCCTTCCTCTGGGTTCTATGATGATTATGATTATTGAAACCTTTATTGCACCGAAGGGTATTTGTTTTACACAACATGAGCAATGGAGGAAAAAAATACATGCAAAYGGAAGACCTGAGTGTTCTAGGAAACATCTGAACCTTCTAATAACCTTCTAATAATGAGCTGAGGTTAGCAGGTGTCCAGATTCAGCATTCTGTATCAACAACTATAATGCAGAATACTCAAATCTATAATGGCATCTGAACCTATGTGGGACAGTCTGGGACCCGGCTCTTTTTAATCATCTTCAAGCGCGTGTTGTCTCACTTTAGCAGTCAAAACAAATGAGCATCAGGGAAGCGGCGTGAGTGGGCGCCATTGACCGAACCCTCCTGGCCAGGAGTGTGATCAATAGGCATTACCACCTCCTAAAAGATTTCCTTATGTTAATATGTTCTCCTGCCAGTGATTTTAGTGTCTAGTCAAGTTGAGTCGTTTGTTTGAAACGTCAGGGAACACTCAATGCTGTCCATCTCAAGTGACCTTTAACCCTATGGGCTCTGGTCAAAAGTAGTGCACTAAATCAGGGAATAGGGTACCTCCTGAAACCCCAACCACCCTAACTAAAGCAGTATACTCTGGTGAAAAGGGTAGCAACAAAAAAGTGGGCTAATTTTATAAGCTGGCTATATTGGTTGACTTGTGACTCAATATTTTCTGGTAGTGAATCGTGGGCTGCGTTTTTACCAGGAGGGCAATGCGATTCATCAGCAGAAGCGATATGCCAGTTAAAATGTGTTAAGGAGCAGAGGAGTGGGCGGATGACAACAGCATGCTAATGATGGTTCAACTGTGTTTCCTGGGAAGGATGACTCACCTCGGTGTGAGGAAGCTAACGTCCACAGCGTGGGCATCTCCCTCCACCGCCACACAGACACACATATATGGTAGCATGTTTTGCGCTCACATACAAACATGCTAGCATACGTGCGCACAAGCTAGCATGCGCATACACAAAAATGCTAACATGCTCGCACACACACACACACTAGCACAAACACCCATGATAGCATGCTCACAAACACATACATGCTAGCACATGCTAGAACATGCTAGCATGCGTTTATATATGCACACGGCAATGACAGAGATTCTCATATCTTTAAGATTAGTGTAAAAATAAAACATTTTGAAAAMAATTAGCCTTTGAGTCCCTGGAGCAATTKAATTATTTAGCTGATTTTACATTTCAGATTAATTTAGTTGTTTCATTCTTCAGATGAATGCTCTGAGACTTAACCCCTTATTGAGATTGCTCTTATATGGATTTTATTCAGGGTTGACTCAGCCTTTTCAGCCCAACTCGTTATGTCCCATGCCTTCATAGTGTTATAACACTATACATTGCAGCTTGCTGAACTTTGATATTAATCACAGTTTGATATTAATCACAGTTTGATATTAATCACAGTTTGTATTTGCTGAATTTTGCACTTGACATCAAGTTAATCTCTGTGCCAAAACATAAAGACATGATTTAGGGGTGACATAAGCGTGTATGAATGGTTACGACTGGTAATATGTCATGTTATTAAATCCTCTGTACTCCAGACTCCGGTCCTACTTTATAGTCTCATTCTGTCTGACTGACTAAAACCCCCAACTCAACCAATCAAATAACTTGCACACTTATTTCATCTGCAGCATCAGAACACAAATAACCTTCAAAAACCAATTTATTCTCCTTAAAGATCCCATTTAATTTCTTCAAAATGAACAGCACAAGACTCTGCACACTGCCTGCTCTCTCCCTTGTTTAAATTACCTTACTTTCTAGTCAGTTCCATGTTATTCAACTGACAGTTCTTTCTGTAAAAGTACATTTTGCTTACCAAATATTTCAATTTTTGCCAAGCCAGTACATTGTACACATTTGAATCAACAAGATTCTGCACTGGCGATAAGTAACAGAGATAACGCCTTGGTCTCCTTTTAAATGCCGGGTTGAAACAGGCTAGTAATATTRGAGATGTATGTTCAAATCCTGGATTTGTTTTTAATTGTAATCGAAATGTAAACATTGAAACCCTGAGAAAGAAAGCAAAGTGCTAATATGTCTCAAGCCTCATCCCAAGGTGGGTCTGAGGTGTTACCTTCATGTGCACCACTACAGCACCCAGCATGAATGTATAGCTTGCACTTTCTTTCCTTTTTTTCCCTGTGAAGAGATAAGATATCTTATTCTAATATAAGTTATCTTTGACTTGTAGGAGGGGGTTTATTTCTCTCGCTGATTTCTAAGGAGCATTAAGAACCTATGTATTTTGCAGAGAAAAAGCATTTATTCTCGTGGCCCCCAAGGCCATGTCTATTAAGGCATCATTTTCTTACTCTTGACACGACATAACAGACGTACACAGCCATTGAAAAAGCTGGAATGTAGAAGAGTTAATTTTCTCCTCGTCTGAACTCCTGACTGAACAGAATGTTCTGGTTTCTCTGAACAACTCCCACACTGGGCTACTGCACTAATTGGAAGCTAAAAACAACAACAACCCTACTCTCTAGCAACCAACAACTTTGTTTACACTGMTAACAAAGRATGGCAATAAATTGCCTCCTAATATGRGCAAATGAGACTCTCTCTTTTTTAAAACAAACTGTAKTTCTGGTAGTTTAAATAACTAAGACATTTGCGCTGTCACAGCGTCTTGGTCCACTGTGCTCAGGTGTCTACGACTAGTCTACCACGCTGTATGCACGCACGGTAGCATGATGAGACCGGGTCACAATTTCTACCACCACTGTTAACAAAGGATGGTGACTCTCAGAGAGCGAGCGATAGAGACCCATGGACATCTTCCGTGGCTGGGCAGTTAAAGTGGAAATTAACTTTTTTCATTAGTCCACTGTTGATAAAGTCACATGTCAGCAGTAATATTTTCAAGATATTGGACTTTCATGAAGCAAAGTGTCACGGGTTACATCATCATGATGATCCATTTTTTTACAGATGATACATAAAAGCGGTCTAGTGGGGAGAGAGCGAGAGGAGCTGCAGGGTGTCCTGAGCTCTGGATTGCCTGTGCTCCACGCTACGCGCTCATCACTCGGACAACTCCCCTCTTTTGTGACAGAGGAAATGGAGTATKATTTAACTTAGGGACCATTTAATTGTTCCCTGTAAGCTTCTTAGCTTTAAAATATTGAAATTTTAGGACCGCCAAACAAATCTGTGATGGTAGCAGCCAGAGGATAGACAGAGTTGGAGGGAGGAAGGGATATTGGAGAAAGAAAGCGTGTCAGATGGAGTGAGAGAGGGGGATAGACAGATATGAGAGAAGGGTGCGTGTGGAAGGAGCGACAGAGAGGGGATGGGTTTTAACAGATGTTGCCTGTTAGAAGCTTCAGACTGCACTCTCTCTCCCTCAATCACTTCATTACAGTCCTGTCCTAGATAAAACAGTGCCATCTCCTGTCATCTCCTCACACTGGAGATGTTGAAAGAGTGAGCGAACAGATAGATTCCAGAGAAGGCATAATTGTAATCTAAATGTACCTGAAAGCAATCATTTGTGGGGMTCTTGTAACACTTATACTGCTAGCCGCCACTCTGTTGTCAGAAGGAACTTAGAGGCAATGATTTTAAAAAATCATCACAGTGTTGAGGTGCCTCCAGCATAGATAGAATATGAATTGTAATTAGAATGACGGCTGTTTTGTTTGTATCTCAGCATTATTTTCTTGTCATGGTTGTCATACTCGAACTGTATGCTATGTTTGTGATGAGGACTGTTGGTAATTGTATTTGACTGAAAAAGGTTATGGATATTTAGAGGATGGAGCCTGTTGTTTTAACAAAGGCCGTGGCMGTGAATACAGAGTTTTCACCCTCACCCCACCCCTCTGGAATCTTTTTTCTCCACGGGTTGTTTTAGGCACACATTTTTTTCTATGTCGCTGCTGTTCACACTCCACCTCTCTTCACGTTTCTCTCTTTACGTTTCTCTCTTTACTTACCCTCTTCTGAACCATGATGTAGCCTGTGGACACGTTCAACATTGCAGCCGACTTTAAAGGCGAGTCGAGGCTGACTGATCTACAAATCACCTTGCATCAAAAATAAAGATTATTTGTAGATCAGTCAGTCAGCCACAATTTACCCATGATACATCACAGTTTTGATGCTTTCGAACCCAGCCTATGTCTGCTTAATTTTTCTGCACAGCTAAACATTCAAGGCCATTATGAAGGCTAAAGCCTTCTCTATCTGTTGTAAAGGATATTGCAGTTGCACAAGCAGGATGCAGTCCCTACACATTGCACTGGAGCAAAAACAATCTGCGTTTTGTGTGATGATTTTTGTAGTAGCTGCCATATCGTAGCCACTAGCCAGAGACGCTGATGAATAACACTACTACTTTGACTGCCTGTCTGCCTTCTGCATAGCCAATGTTTGCAAAGAAAAAATACATTTTCAATTGCTAATTAGACTGCGTGTCTGTGTCTTGCTCGTGTTTGATATGCTGCCTAGATGGCTGCATGTAATTCACGACTTGAGTTTTGCATTGGGGGGGGGGATTAATCATGTTTTGTGTACAACATGTAAATAGCTGCATGTAGCCTAACTCCTCTCCTGAGAATAAGAACATGAAATCGCACTTATGCTTAATAGCCTACTGAAGCATGGAATGCCGTAGTTAGTTAGAACATGGACTTTGTGTACAACATGAAGTTTGTAGGCTGCACCAGACAAAGGCGTTCATCGCCTTTCAAGGAGGGGGAAGCAGCAGCGGAGCACAGAGCAGCAGCTACGTAGGCAGTGGAGGTGGGCACCAGCTATATCAAAGAATACAAATCTCAGTATCTTTAGCCACGGCAAATCGGTTTTCCAGAGAATCCGGAACTGCAGCCACTCCGTTTAACAAAATAGGCTCATATGCTTTAAAAAAAAGAGCTTTTTAATGCCAAAAAACAAATGAGATTTAGGTGTAGAAGAATCGTATGTAACATTTTATGGGCGTTTTATTTCAAACAGGCAATGGCCCAGAAAATGACTGCCTCTGTGCCTCATACTGTGGCTGTCCCATAGGCCCGAGCTAGGCACAGTGAGCCAGTGTATATTCAGGGAAAGGGGATACCTAGTCAGTTGCACAACTGAATGCGTTCAACCAAAAMGTGTCTTCCGCATTTAACCCAACCCCTCTGAATCAGAGAGGTACGGGGTCGGCTGCCTTAATCGYGCGCACAGCCATGCAATCTCCATAGACAAGCATTGGTAGTAGAATGGCCTTACTGAAGAGCGCGGTGACCGTGTAAGCCACACAAGCTCACAGAACGGGACCGCCGATTGCTGAAGGCTGTTATTCTCATTGAAAGCAAGTCTAAGAAGCGGTAGATCTGTTCTATTCTTCCTGTTACTAAGTTTCGTATTTGCGTCTTTTACTTTCAGGATTGTACACCAGCTTCAAACAGCTGAAAATTCAATATTTTTGGTTATGGAAAGACACTACATAGCCAAAAGTATCTTTCCATAACCAAAAATATTGCATATTCAGCTATGAGAATAACAGCCTTCAGTATTTTCAATGAGAATAACGGCCTTCAAAAATCGGCAGGCCCGTTCTGTGAGCTTGTGTGGCCTACACGTTCACGGAGCTCTTCAGTAAGGCCATTCTACTGCCAATGCTTGTCTATGGAGATTGAAGGGGTGTCCACATACACTACATAGCCAAAAGTATGTGGACACCCCTTCAATATCCATAGACTAACATTGACAGTAGAATGGCCTTACTGAAGAGCTCAGTGACTTTCAACGTGGCACCGTCACGAGTCAGTTCGGCATATTTCTGCCCTCCTAGAACTGCCCTGGTCAACTGTAAGTGCTGTTATTGTGAAGTGGAAATGTCTAGGAGCAACAGCCACGAAGTGGTAGGCCACACAAGCTCACAGAATGGGACTGCCGAGTGCTGAAGCGCGTAGTGAGTGAAAATTGTCTGTCCTCTGTTGCAGTGGAAACGCGTTCTCTGGAGTGATGAATCACGCTTCACCATCTGGCAGTCCGACGGACTAATCTGGGTTTGGCGGATYCCAGGAGAACGCTACCTGCCCAAACTGTAAAGTTTGGCGGAGGAGGAATAATAGTCTGGGGTTGTTTTTCATGGTTCAGGCTAGGTCCATTAGTTCCAGTGAAGTGAAATCTTAGTGCTACAGCATAAAATGACATTCTAGTAATTTTTGTGCTTTCAGCCAGACCTCACTAATGCTCTTGTGGCTGAATGGAAGCAAGTCCCCACAGCAATGTTCCAACATCTAGTGGAAAGCATTCCCAGAAGAGTGGAGGCTGTTATAGCAGCAACAGGGGGACCAACTCCTTATTAATGCCCATGATTTTGGAATCAGATGTTCGACGAGCAGGTTTCCACATACTTTTGGTCATGTAGTGTATCTCACAACTTTCCAGTGTTTGTGCCTCGGGTCTATCTTATCGCAGACCCTCGAAAGGCATTGACGGATCTAAATGGGAAGGTTTCAGATGTTAAACATAATTTCCCCATTGAGGATTAACAAGCCCCAACTACTGTATCTTCCCCGGCCACTTGAGAGAGATGGACTCGAGAGATGTTTACTGTTGCCGCGAAGAGAGGGAGAGAGAGAGAGAGAGAGGGGGATAGAGAGAGTAAGAGAGGTGGAGAGAGGAAGATGGAGAGAATGATGAGGATACGTGGGCTGCACGCTCTGCAGCTGCATATAATACCGATGCTCAATTGATATGCTAATTGGATTGGGAAGGTGTGGGTGGATATGGAGACAGTTTAGGCAGAGAGAGAGAGAGGCAATGAGAAAGATAGAGGGAGGCAGAAGCTGGGGAGGCAGGCAGTAACACAGGAACAGCAGTTAGGCCCAGAACCCAGGGTTAGAGAGTTTACAGTCAATCATCTCGCTCACTGCTCACTCCGCGTTACTTAGCAGCTGCAAGTGAGCTGCAGCGCAAACTCCCAAAACAGCTGACAACCAATCCGCCCGTTGATTGACTTGTTTGTTAAACACATTGACTTCTTCATTTACATTTTTCATTTCATACGGTAGCTTGTAATGACGGTTTATCTGTGATTGATTGTCACGTTATTAGAGCTCGTGAAAAACTAAATGCAAAAAAAGAACCAATGGTTCCCCAGATGTTTGATTTGAAATAATTATTAGCTTATTAATTAGTTACAATTTGCGTAATCACAACATTAGTATGAATCATTGCTATTATTATGATAATGTWTACGCTGTAACAGGGCCGCAAGAAAGCAATTAAAAAATGTATGCTATTGTATGCCTTTGTGCACAGTGTAATCATCTTATTTTTTGTTTGCCGTTTCCATTTTCACAGCTTTCTCCTCCTATTATATGCAAAGGGTCCACTACTTTAAACATGTATGGGGCTCTCGTCTTTCCCCTTCTCCACTAAGGGGCTGAGCAGCAGATGAAATGAGCAGACAGAGAGGAGAGTCAAAGTACTAGCAGAGCAGAGCAATCAGTGGAGAATCAGTGAGACCTCAGAGTGTGTGAGACTTTGTGAGATGGGCTGAGAAGTCGGGCTGTGAGGGTGACGTCTCGTCATGTTTCATCACACGGGGACGGTGACAGTGTCCTGGGGTGGTGCCAGGAGGAATGCTGTAGAGAGGGTTCTGTAGACCTAAAAATACATTTGTACTGTCTGTGAGCAATGTTTTATAGCCTAGTTGTATCCAACTTTTATAGTTTAATGGCCTCAACTGTACAACCTGACAGATGTATGTGTCATTTAAATCCCCATCTATGCTAGATCTTATTCATTATCTATACAACATGCAATTAGAGATCTTCTCACTCCAAGTGTGTGGGTGTGTGTCTGCTCACGTGTGTGGCTAAGCAGCAAGGATGAGGAGCTACCTTGGCTCAATACATCCTGATTGGATCTGTTCTTCTCTCCTGCAGAAACACTCGGGTCCGGAGAGCTCAGCGGTGGTGGTCATCCAGGAGCGGAGGCTCCACGTGGGGGTCCACAACGGCTGGGGCTTCTTGGAGCGCCCCCAGGTGGTGGTGCTGGAGACAACCGAGGCCACCGATTGGAGCAGGGGACGTACCAGAGGGGGCACATCCCGACAAGGCACACTGACCAGAGACTGGTGAGTGGAGTGGAGCCTCACTGGGCTGGTAGCGGTAGGCTACATCCTTGAGTGCAGGGTTTGGTACATTAACCCCGTTAACTGGGTTTGATCATGCAAGGTCAGCAATAGGTTCCGTACCCTTTTCCACTCTGATCAGCACTAAAACACACATAATCAGCTTCCGACGGATGGCTTCAGCACGTCAAACCCTACAACAAGGGTTGTTAKGACACCGTGGGTTTCTGACACTTTCTGTTCATGTATTTGTAAGCGCATGGGTTTCCTGGGTCCTATTCACTTGGCATTATAAGGAAGAGAACAGACTGAAACAGCAAGGGACTACTAATTGAAATTGTCCAATAAGAAACACCGTTTTTTTTGTCTTTTGTTGGAAAATGTTTTGCTACAGTGTGCACTAATCAGTGTGACCCTGCTGCCATTGACATAGTGATAGTGGCCTCCTTGTGGTGCTGAACCCACAGTGTTGTGCTGCTGATGGAGTCACACTATGGATTGACATTAGATGAGAAAGGAAAAAACCAACACACACACTGTTTAGATCACTGATCACCAACCCTTGTGCAGAGCACCAAAACACCGTATTCAACGATTCATCTCTAGACCAATGATCTATATACTGTATCGATAGACAGTAATAGACAAATTACCAATCAAGATTTAGATGCTCACATACTACTTTGTATGACTGTGTGCTTGTATAAGGCCACATACCAACATATTAGAATTGGCAAGACACAATATTAAAATCAGCTTTCATGAGTTGGTTCAGTTATTAGTTTAGAATTAGTGAACGCACATCGAACAAAATTAATTCCATTCTAATTTGATCATCATGTGACAATCAAAGTAGTTATTTGTGAGTGGTGTCACACAATTTACCCAACAAAAGGAAACTAAACATCAATTAATCTCGTATTGCTTATAATAAAGCTGTTTGTCTGATGCCGCCACATTTATAGCAACTATGTGGGCGTGTCAAGTATGCTCCCCCCTCATCAGATAAAGTGGCCTCCCTGTTTCTATCACCTCCTTGAATGCATCCCAAATGGCACCCTATTCCCTATATAGTGCACTACTTTTGACCAAGGCGCATAGGGCTCTGTGGAAAAGTAGTGGACTCTATAGGGAATAGGGTGCCATTTGGGCTGCACACCGTACATAATAAACCATAATAATCATAATGACACAATACATTATCCGACGCTACTGCCGTTTGTGTTTTAGTTCCTTTTTTAAAGAGGTAGGTAGAAATCTCTTGTTCCCCCCGCTGGTCACACAGAATTTGAAAGCGCTGTTATGAATAGCACAGCGTAGGCCTTAATTATTCTGGAGATTTTTTGTTGTTGTCGTCGTTTCGCCGAGAAAGAAGCAAACGCTCACACACACACAGGGCTGCTCGTGGGCCCAGTTCAAAGCAACGCCTGTTCCTGTCTCCTGGGGGGTTCTGCCTGCGGAGAGTAGCGCAACTCGGCTGACCTTCACAACATTTCCTCACCTTTGTCAATATGCTGGCAGTCAGGGCTGTATGCAAACTGTGAATGATGAAAATCTAAATAATATGAATGCATGGTTCACATGGGGCCAGTAACACATGGCGCGTGGAGTGGGCACCGCTCAACATCATTGTCATCGGCAGTGATTTTCCTTTTCTAAGAAGAAATTACGCCACTTCACTGTACCTTTTAATACAGTTGCTAGAACAATTGCAAGGAAGTAGGCACAACGTTCAGTTGAACAGTCCATCGTTTACTTTTGGTAGAGCCATTGTTTGACCTTCAGTCTGAACGATGATTACTTTAGTTATTTAACTTTCTTTTTTACGATGATTCTAGCAGTGGTTGAAAGAAGACTTAATGATTTTAACAAACTACATAAAATAGAAACTTTTCAATTGACAAGTGACTGTTGCAGCTATTTCTGTGCCACTACTCTCAGAATAGTTACAATACTGTTGTGTAGTGGATTCTTGGGCAATTTGGATACCTTTCTGTAGTTTGAGGTGCTGGACCGGAGTAAGACTGATTTTGTATTTAGTGTGTAAAATAGGGGTCTTCAATCTTTTCTTTTCTAAGGACTCCCGCCCAGGCAAACTGGCGATCCAGGGAGCCCCATTATATGTTAGCAAAAAAATTATTTTCACATCTTGGTATTATCATCAGGTGAATGATAATGGCAAGAACAATTTAAAAATGTATAGTTTTGGTAGATCCCTTTTCATTATTTTGACCTCCCCACATTATAATTGGAAGAGGAAGTGTAAACTCTAGCATAGCCTATTAGCTAGAATGGTAACTCCAAGCACATTTTGGCTAATAGCAGCTGTCTAGCTGGTTAAACAAAGGTTATAGATGTGTTTTGGCAAAAATGTATTTCCAAGTACACTTGCCACGACTGGTACTTGCTTTTGCTTATTCAAAGTCTATGTCAGATACTCCAGTGAGCGTAATTAGCTCAGTATTAGGAGTTGAGAAATAAGGTTGACATGATTCGAAATAATATATTATCCTTTCTTTCTACTATAGGTACACTACCAGTCAAAAGTTAACACCTACTCATTCAAGGGTTTTTCTTTATTATACTATTTTCTACATTGTAGAATAATAGTGAAGACATCAAAATTATGAAGTAACTATGAAGTAACCAAAAAAGTGTTCAACAAATCAAAATATATTTTATATTTCAGATTCTTCAAATAGCCACCCGTTTGCCTTGATAACAGCTTTGCACACTCTTGGCATTCTTTCAACCAGCTTCACCTGGAATGTTTTTCCAACAGTCTTGAAGGAGTTCCCACATATGCTGAGCACTTGCCTGCTTTTCCTTCCGTCTGCGGTCCTACTCATCCTAAACCATCTCAATTTGGTTGAGGTCGGGGGATTCTGGAGGCCAGGTCATCTGATGCCAGCACTCCATCACTCTCCTTGTTCAAATAGCCCTTACACAGCCTGGAAGTGTGTTGGGTCATTGTCCTGTTCAAAAACACATGATAAGCCCAAATCAGATAAGATGGCGTATTGATGCAGAATTGATGCAGAATGCTGTGGTAGCCATGCTGGTTGAGTGTGCCTTGAATTTTAAATAAATCACAGACAGTGTCACCAGCAAAGCACCCCCACACCATAATACCTCCTCCATGCTTTACGGTGGGAAATAAACATGCGGAGATCATCCGTTCACCAACACCGCGTCTCACAAAGACACAGCGGTTGGAGCCAAAAATCTCCAATTTGGACTCCAGACCAAAGGACAAATTTCCACCGGTCTAAAGTCCATTGCTCGTGTTTCTTGGCCCAAGCAAGTCTCTTCTTTCTTTGCAGCAATTCGACCATGAAGGTCTGATCCACACCGTCTTCCCTGAACAGTTGATGTTCAGATGTGTCTGTTACTTGAACTCTGCAAATCATTTATTTGGGTTGCAATTTCTGAGGCTGGTAACTCTAATGAACCTATCCTGTGAAGCAGAGGAACCTCTGTGTCTTCCTTTCCTGTGGCGGTCCTCATGAGAGCCAGTTTCATAATAGCGCTTGATGGTTTTTGCGACTGTACTTGAAGAAACGTTCAGTTCTTGACATTTTCCGTGTTGATTGACCTTCATGTGTTAAAGTAATGATGGACGCTCGTTCTCTTTGCTTTATTGAGTTGTTCTTGCCCATTATATGGACTTAGCCCTATTTAGTAAAATACCATCTTCTGTAACCCACCCCCCCCCCCCCCCCCCCCCCACCACCTTGTCACAACACAACGATTGGCTCAAACACATTAAGAAGGAAAGAAATCACAAATAACTTTTAAGAAAGCACACCAGTTAATTGAAATGCATTCCAGGTGACTACCTCATGAAGCTGGTTGAGAGGATGCCAAGTGTGCAAAGCTGTCATCAAGGCAAATGGTGGCTATTTTAAGAATCTCAATATAAAATATTTTGATTTGTTTAACACTTTTTTGGTTACTACATAATTCTATACGTGTTTATTTCATAGTTTTGATGTCTTCACTTTTATTCTACAATGTAAAAATAGTAAAAAATAAAGAAAAATTCTAGAATGAGTAGTGTGTCCAAACTTTGACTGTACTGTATATCATGAATCGCCATAAGTTTGAAAAATCCAGATATGATTTTTGGGCCATATCGCCCAAGCCCAAGCGCCATGTTCAAAATGATTTGAACTTTCCAATCTCCTGCCTCTTGCAACTAGCCTGACTTACAGACAGAGAAGTCCTTGCACTTTGTGTTTAATGTGACACCTGTTCTTAGTCATCTAACATCCACAGATAAAGCTGAAAAACGTATAATAGACACACAAGAAAGCTACTAAAAATGTATCAGTGTCTATTGTGATTCACTCTTTGTCCATCTTGTCTTGATCGATTCTTGTAGAAAATAGTAAAAATAAAGAAAAACCCTTGAATGAGTAAGTGTTCTAAATCTTGTTGCTAGCGATATTCATAAAAACGTTCTAATAAAATACAAATTCCATGTTTTTATTTTGTATATTTTTGCGAACCCCCTGCAGTACCTCTGTGGAACCCCTAGAGGACCCCAGGTTGAATACCTGGTGTAGAGTGATTTTTATTTTTATTCTGTTAGCAAGACAAGCTGTCATGTACTGTATGGTGACTGCCACATGGATCACTTGTCCACTCGCAACCCTTGTCACATCAATCTCCTTTCTCTCTCTCTCCCTCATCTCTCTTTCTTTCTTTCTCTCTCCCTCTTTCTTTTAATGTCTCCCTCTCTTTCTCCCTTTGTGCTATCTTTCCAGCAGCTCCAGTCCTAGTCAGAGCCTGGCTCTACGTAGCAGTCTGGAGCTCAAGCTGCCCAGTCACCAGGCTGTGGGGATCGCCCTCCAGCTTGAGTATGTCTTCTCCTCGCCGCTCATCGGTGACGGAAAGGTAAGGGGGTGGTGTGTGTGTGTTTTCCGGTTCCTCTGTCTGCTCCGTTAAGAAATCCCCCAGTCAGAGGAACAACAGATCCAAGCACCTTGGACTGAACATCTTTCCCTGTTGGCTGCCCCCCCCCTCACTGCCCCCTGTCCTGCCAGCCATCCTCTCCTGTCCTTGGAGCATGGATCCATCTCCCCTTGTCTCCTCCCAGAGGAAATTAAAGAGGCATCCTTGGCCAGACAACCTTAGTAAAAGAACAAACACAACACTGGCAGAGAAAAGAAAGAGGGGGAAGAGAGGATAGGTTTCAAGGCAAGCAGCTGAGGAGAACAGAGCCAAGGTAGCCTCTCATCCTTGCTGCCTAGCTCATACACGTGTACACACACATATACACACGCATGGCCTGAGAGCATGGGAAGGATTATCCCCTCCCAATTGAAACCGGGAGGAACCAGGATGAGGGTAGGCACCCGTTCTCTACGAAAAGGCTAACTGGAAGAGAAAGAGTCTGTTGGAGAGACATCATCAACACAGAAAGAGAGAGAAAAATCAACAATCCAAGAATCAAAATGTCCCTAGGGAAGTAATTTACAATGCGGGTGGTTTAGTTAGCTAGACGCAGACGGTATGGCAACACCAAATATTTGGCCAATTATGTGTGTTGGTGGGCTTTAGCCTTGATGCAGTGTGCTAGGGGTGGGCGCTCTTAGTGTCTGTGAATGTGCTGTCCCTTGCAAACTCCCGGGCTAATGAGCCACCAATTAAAACCAAAACAATAACAAGCACTCCACTCCATGTACACAGTATACTGTAGGCCTCACTCACTGTCTGCGTCCCAAATGGCATCATATTCCCTACATATAGTGCACATAGTGCAATAGTTTTGACCAGGGCACATAGGGCTCTGGTCATAAGTAGTGCACTATATAGGGAATAGAGGGTAATTTAGGACGCAGCCACTTACTGACGCCCATCCTCGCAATCTCACCACTCGAGAGCCAGTCAGACTTTTACTGTTGATGTAAACAGGTTCTCCGTTGACTTGCCTGCTTGGATAATGCTTAATGGTTCAAAAACGGATAAAAAAAACAACAGTTGCTACACACACACACACACACACACACACACACACACACACACACACACAGAGAGAGATGCGAAGAGTGCGAGAGAGAGAGATGCGAAGAGGCTGCGAGACGAGAGAGATGCGAAGAGTCGAGAGAGAAGAGATGCGAAGAGTGCGAGAGAGAGAGATGCGAAGAGTGGGAGAGAGCGGAGAGAGAGATGCGAAGAGTGCGAGAGGAGATGATGCGAAGAGAGAGAAGATGCGAAGAGAGAGAGATGGCGAAGAGAGAGAGATGCGAAGAGAGAGAGATGCGAAGAGAGAGAGATGCGAAGAGTGCGAGAGAGAGAGAGATGCGAGAGAGAGAGAGAATGCGAAGTGCGAGAGAGGCGATGCGAAGAGCGAGAGGCGAGAGATGCGAAGAGTGCGAGAGAGAGAGAGAGATGCGAAGAGTGCGAGAGAGAGAAGAGATGGCGAAGAGTGCGAGAGAGAGAGAAGATGCGAAGAGTGGCGAGAAGAGAGAGGATGCGAAGAGTGCGAGAGAGATGCAAAGGATGGCGAGAGAGAGAGAGAGAGGATGCAAAGATGGGCGGGAGAGAGATGCAAAGATGGCTAGAGAGAGAGAGAGATGCAAAGATGGCTAGAGAGAGAGAGAGATGCAAAGATGGCAGAGAGAGAGGAGATGCAAAGATGGCGGGAGAGAGATGCAAAGATGGGGGGAGAGAGAGATGCAAAAGATGGAGCAAAGATGCAGATGGAGAGAGAGAGAGATGCAAAGATGGCGAGAGAGAGACAACAAGCAGAAAATAGACAGTTACTGTGAAAACAGGTGGCCTGTATACCCTAGCCTGTATCGATCCTATCCCTATCTCTTGCACACTGCACATAGTCACATATGTCACTCAGCGGAGAAGATAGACAAGAAGTGTTGGTGACATGTCAAACCCCTCACGCTTGGATAATGCTTATGGTTCAAAACGGATAAAAAAACAACAGTTGCTAACACACACACACACACACACACACACACACAGAGATGCGAAGAGTGCGAGAGAGAGAGATGCGAAGAGTGCGAGAGAGAGAGATGCGAAGAGTGCGAGAGAGAGAGATGCGAGAGTGCGAAGAGAGAGATGCGAGAGAGAGAGATCGAAGAGTGCGAGAGAGAGAGATGCGAAGAGTGCGAGAGAGAGAGATGCGAAGAGTGCGAGAGAGAGATGCGAAGAGTGCGAGGAGAGAGATGCGAAGAGTGCGAGAGAGAGAGAGATGGAAGAGTGCGAGAGAGAGATGCGAAGAGTGCGAGAGAGAGAGATGCGAAGAGAGAGAGATGCGAAGAGTGCGAGAGAGAGATGCGAAGAGTGCGAGAGAGAGAGAGATGCGAAGATGCGAGAGAGAGAGAGATGCGAAGAGTGCGGAGAGAGAGATGCGAAGAGTGCGAGAGAGAGAGAGATGCGAAGAGTGCGAGAGAGAGAGATGCGAAGAGAGAGAGATGCGAAGAGAGAGAGATGCGAAGAGGCGAGATGCGAAGAGTGCGAGATGCGAAGATGCGAATGCGAGAGTGAGAGGAGAGAATGCGAAGAGTGGCGAGAGAGAGAGAGATGCGAAGAGTGCGAGAGGAAGAGGATGCGAAGAGTGCGAGAGAAAGAGATGCGAAGAGTGCGAGGAGGAGAGAGATGCGAAGAGTGCGAGAGAGAGGAGAGTGCGAAGAGTGCGAAGAGAGAAGAGATGCGAAGAGTGCAGAGAGAGAGAGATGCGAAGAGTGCGAGAGAGAAGAGAGATGCGGAAGAGTGGAGAGAGTGCAGATGGCGAGAGAGAGAGAGAGAGAGAGATGCAAAGATGCGGGAGAGAGTGCAAAGATGGCGGGAGAGAGATGCAAAGATGGCTAGAGAGAGAGAGATGCAAAGATGGCTAGAGAGAGAGAGAGATGCAAAGTGGGGGAGAGAGATGCAAAGATGCGGGAGAGGAGATGCAAAGATGGCGGGAGAGAGAGATGCAAAGATGGCTAAGAGAGAGAGAGAGATGCAAAGATGGCGAGAGAGAGAGACAAAAGCAAGAAAACAGACAGTTACTGTGAAAACAGGTGCTTGTATACCCTAGCCTGTACGATCCTATCCCCTATCTCTTGCAACTGCACATAGTCACATATGTCACTCAGCGAGAAGATAGACAAAGAAGTGTTGGTGACATGTCAAACCCCCTCACCCAACAGCACCACACCTCATGAATATTCCATGAGGTGAGAGCTATTTTGTGAGAGGGGGCAGGGAGCTTAATTGCAGTCAGCGGTGCGTAGGTTATTTAGAGCTCTGTCATGATCCGCCTGAGGGTGAGTGATGAGGGAGCGGGTAGGTATCGCCACCTGAGGATGGTGGAAGGCGCGCGGGGGGCATGGGGGCTGTGACCCGCTCCAAGGTTCAGGGAGGTCTGGAATATTGATGGGGTCTATTATCTTCCATCGATGGGGAACGGAGAGGAGTGAGAGCAACAACGACCCTGTGCATCGATGTCAAACTCCTCAGATAACACATCTTTTGATACTCTGTCTCTGTGCTGCAAGTGCAAGCTGCCTTCTAGCTTTGTTCAGCTGTCATGTAGATGAGTTCTCACATTTGATGGTGTGTTCGTAACTTATACAGTTTATGCGTTCATAGTACCACAGTTTCTGTCTTTAAGGACATTTCAGCCTTTTGCAGCGTGGTTTCGAGCCCACTTCCATCCATCAAGTTAATTCGCTGTCTACACCATATTCAAGTATTCCTTGTGCATTGTCTATGTTTGTACTCTTGACCAAATTGCCAAAACCCCATTTATCCTGTATATATAGTTGGTTCCTGTGACCGTGTATGTGTCTGCTTACTTTGGTGATTATACACTGACTATACCAAACATTAGGAACACTTCCTTATATTGAGTTGGGTCATGCATGGACTCTACAAGGTGTCGAAAGGGTTGACTCCAATCCTTCCCACAGTTGTGTCAAGTTGGCTGGATGTCCAGCCAAGGTGCACCTTGCACCTACTATCATACTCAGTTC
>NC_036857.1:17708322-17915792 GCF_002910315.2 Salvelinus sp. IW2-2015 | reverse complement strand
GAGAGAGAGAGAGATGCAAAGATGGCGAGAGAGAGAGACAACAAGCAAGAAAACAGACAGTTACTGTGAAAACAGGTGGCCTGTATACCCTAGCCTGTATCGATCCTATCCCCTATCTCTTGCACACTGCACATAGTCACATATGTCACTCAGCGGAGAAGATAGACAAGAAGTGTTGGTGACATGTCAAACCCCCTCACCCAACAGCACCACACCTCATGAATATTCCATGAGGTGAGAGCTATTTTGTGAGAGGGAGGCAGGGAGCTTAATTGCAGTCAGCGGTGCGTAGGTATATTTAGAGCTCTGTCATGATCCGCCTGAGGGTGAGTGATGAGGGGAGCGGGTAGGTATCGCCACCTGAGGATGGTGGAAGGCGCGCGGGGGGGCATGGGGGGCTGTGACCCGCTCCAAGGTTCAGGGAGGTCTGGAATATTGATGGGGTCTATTATCTCTCCATCGATGGGGAACGGAGGAGAGGAGTGAGAGCAACAACGACCCTGTGCATCGATGTCAAACTCCTCAGATAACACATCTTTTGATACTCTGTCTCTGTGCTGCAAGTGGCAAGCTGCCTTCTAGCTTTGTTCAGCTGTCATGTAGATGAGTTCTCACATTTGATGGTGTCGTTCGTAACTTATACAGTTTATGCGTTCATAGTACCACAGTTTCTGTCTTTAAGGACATTTCAGCCTTTTGGCAGCGTGGTTTCGAGCCCCACTTCCATCCATCAAGTTAATTCGCTGTTCTACCATATTCAAGTATTCCTTGTGCATTGTCTATGTTTGTACTCTTTGACCAAATTGCCAAAACCCCATTTATCCTGTATATATAAGTTGGTTCCTGTGACCGTGTATGTGTTCTGCTTACTTTGGTGATTATACACTGACTATACCAAACATTAGGAACACCTTCCTCATATTGAGTTGGGTCATGCATGGACTCTACAAGGTGTCGAAAGGGTTGACTCCAATCCTTCCCACAGTTGTGTCAAGTTGGCTGGATGTCCAGCCAAGGTGCACCTTGCACCTACTATCATACTCAGTTCAAAGGCACTTAACTATTCACCCTCTAAATGGCATACACAATCTACAGTATTTCTCAATTGTCTCAATTGTCTCTTCTTTAACCTGTGTCCTCCCCTTCATCTACACTGATTTGAAGTGGATTCAACATGTGACATCAATAAGGGATCATAGCTTTCACCTGGATTCACCTGGTCAGTCTATGGCATGGGAACAGTGTTCTTAATGTTTTGCTTAATTTTCTTTCCAATTTTTACCATATTTTTATCACTGTCTTTAATGTCAAGCTCTTAGACAAAGTGTCATAGACAAAACTAGAATATTGTTTGGCATTTGGGCCTCACCATGAAACAGTGATGCATTGGGTGCCTTAACATTCTCCCCTAAAATGTACTCTTGTGTCCATTAATGTTTATTCTGTCTACCTTCCACCGTACTTTGGCTTTCTCATAAAGCTCTGCTGGGTCACTAGGTGGAGTTGTATAGGGCAAGTTAGGCCTAATACATATGCATTTCCACTTTGTGGCCATTTAAGTATCTGATCTGCTTTTGCTGCTGCTGGAGTCGACTGAAATTTAGTGGAATTCTTTCTTTTGATTTGTTCTGAGGGATTTGCAGAGCAAGGTAGTGGTGGTGGTGGAGTAAACAACTTTTAAAATGCTTTCACTCAGATGGTAACACAACGCAATCGGGTACCAATCGCTCAACAGTGACTCCGACGGCCAGACTGCCACAGTTCAACGCTCTGATCACCTCCAACACTGCATCACTCACCAGCTGCAGATTGAAAAGTGAGACAAAGTCTTGACTCGTCCTGAGGGTGTGGATGACGTCCTTCATTTCGCAAGAACTTATTTGGCCACTCAGCCTCCCCCCAGCCCCCCAAAAGGAAAACCTTGCTGTGTCATTGTTGTTCTCCTCATTTGATTTTTAATTGCAGAGTTTCCTCTGCTGGCTGGCTGGCTGCCTCCCCCCACCCCCAGTTCTCTATTTTCTTCCCTTTCTCCCTGAGAATGTTTTAGCCCACATTTTTTATGTTTCCATCAGTGGAGGGAACGAGTGAGACAGAGAGAGACAGAGAGGAAGGGAGGGAAAGAGCGAGATGGAGAGAGAGGGGGAGATGAGAGGCATGGGAGCTGGTTGTGCTAGGCTCCTCCGGGCACTGAGGTTGACGAACTTCAAACAAGCAACTTTGCCTGCAGTCAAACGGATCGACTGCCCACTCTCTCTCTGCTCCTTAAGGGCCTGCATTACTCAGCAATCTTCAGTCAGCTTACTAGGTCTTCGTAGCCTTCATAGGGGCCTTCATAGGGGCCTTCATAGGCTTCAGACAGACACAGAGGGGGGGTCCCCCCACCTCTACTTTACTTAAAGGAAAACTCTACTCAAAAGCTAGTGCAGTATCACTCAACAGTGGAGTAATGAAAAGGGGAAGAAAAAAAATATATATATAATTTTTATTAATCCACTGTTGATACAGTCCCAAAATGTCATGATGATGTGGCAAGTGATACTTTGCTTCTTGAAAGTCCAATATCTTGAAAACTTGACTGCTGACATACAAAACATTATGGGACTGTATCAACAATGGACTAATTAAAAATAAATACAAAAAGATAGTTTTTGGGTGGATTTTTCCTTTAACTGCACAGGAGGAAGGTCTGAGACACAGAATGTTGGCGAGCAAGGAAAACGTGTGCAGAAAACGTGCAATTACCCGCCCTGGTATACTCTGTAATTACCGTCTGCCACAATGTGTTATATTATAGTGATAGAGCAGTGGTAATTCTCGGTCTCTGGTACCATAGTATTATTGTAATTACTTCGCTGTCTGATGAAAGCCTCGTAACAACTTTTTTTTTTTTTTTTTTTTACATTTATTGAAAGTAAAAACTCCCCTCAATGTACTCTGAACATTTCATGACTCTAGGACCAGGAAAATGTGATCAAACTAAGCTTTATATCCGTGGCAAATAATTTGAAAGATGCATATCTCCTCCTACATACAGAATTTTTGCGTTAGGTATTTGTTAATGATGACGATCGGGACCTTTTAATGGTAGTTTTGTTATAACTGCACTGTGATTTTAATTTGGTWAAAAAAAGTATAATTCTAAACTAACGATCCCAAATTTGTTTAAACGTTCAAACATCACTCCCATAAATTATACACAATATTATGTTACCATAATGTGCAATATCAAAGTGGGGCAATTCTTACTTATATTTGGGGAGTGCCTTCAGAAAGTTTTCAGACTCCTTGACTTTTTTTCACATTTTGTTACATTACAGCCTTATTCAACAATTTATTCAGTTGCTTGTTCCCCTCATCAATCTACACACAATACCCCATAATGACAAAGAAAAACAGGTTTTTAGATATTTTGGTGAACTTATTAAAAATAAAAGATCTGAAATATCAGCATTGATTCTTCTTGGGTATGACACTACAAGCTTGGCACACCTGTATTTGGGGAGTTTCTCCCATTCTTCTCTGCAGATCCTCTCAAGCTCTGTAAGGTTGGATGGGGAGTATTGTTGTTGTAATTTCAGGTTTCTCCAGAGATGTTCGATCGGGTTCAAGTTTGGGTTCTGGCTGGGCCACTCAAGGACATTCAGAGACTTGTCCCGAAGTCTCTCCTGCGTTGTCTTGGCTGTGTGCTTAGGGTCGTTGTCCTGGTGGAAGGTGAACCTTCGCCCCCAGTCTGAGGTCCTGAGCACTCTAGAGCAGGTTTTCATCAAGGATCTCTCTATACTTTGCTCCGTTTGTCTTTCCCTCGATCCTGACTAGTCTCCCAGTCCCTGTCGTTGAAAAACATCCCCACATCATGATTCTGCCACCACCATGCTTCACCATAGGGATGGTGCCAGGTTTTCTCCAGATGTGACGCTTGGCATTCAGGCCAAAGAGTTCAATCTTGGTTTCATCAGACCAGAGAATCTTTAGGTGCCTTTTGGCAAACTCCAAGCAGGCTGTTGTGTGCCTTTTACTGAGGAGTATCTTCCGGCTGGCCACTCTACCATAAAGGCCTGATTGGTAGAGTGCTGCAGAGATGGTTGTCCTTCTGGAAGGTTCTCCCATCTCCACAGAGGAAATCTAGAGCTCTGTCAGAGTGACCATCGGGTTCTTGGTCACCCTCCCTTACCAAGGCCCTTCTCCACCGATTGCTCAGTTTGTCCAGGGCTTCCAGCTCTAAGAAGTGTCTCGGTGGTACCAAACTTTTTCAATTTAATAATGATGGAGGCCACTGTGTTCTTGGGGACCTTCAATGCTGCAGACATTTTTTGGTACCCTTCCCCAGATCTGTGCCTCAACACAATGCTGTCTCGGAGCACTACGGTCAATTACTTCAACCTCATGGCTTGGTTTTTGCTCTGACATCAACTGTGGGACCTTATATGGACAGGTGTGTGCCTTTCCAAATCATGTCCAATCAATTGAATTTACCACAGCTGGATTCCAATCAAGTTGTAGAAGCATCTCAAGGATGATCAATGGAAACAGAATGCCAAATGAGCTCAATTTCAAATCTCATAGCAAAGTGTCTGAATATTTATGTAAATAAGGTATTTCAGTTATTTTTTGCAAACATTTGAAAAACATATTTTTGCCTTGTCATTATGGGGTATTGTGTGTCAATTGCTGTGGATTTTTTTATTTATTTTATCAATGTTAGAATAAGGCTGTAACGTAACAAAATGTGAACAAAGTCAAGGGGTCTGAATACTTTCCGAAGGCACTGTAGATGTATAATATCTTTGCGAATGTTTTTTTTATTTAGCTGTGGTTAATTTGACTATTTTGCTTAGTATTTGCCCTTGAAAAAAAATGGGAGAAGTTCTATGCCGTTGCTGGATGTTACCCAATAATGAAAGGGATGCATGAGTGAAAAAGTTTAGGAAGCACTGATTTAGATGCTGTATTTTAATATGCTCCCTTTCTTGGACATCATGAACTTTAATGTCACCGAGGGGGGAATTGTCTTAGAGTGCTGTATAGATAATATAAACCTTATATTACACACACAACATAATACGTACATTGCACGTTACCCATGTCATACACATTGTGCACGTTTCATATAGCCACATACAGTGCCTTCAGTAAGTTTTCAGACCTCTTGACTTATTCCACATTTTGTTGTTACAGCCTGAATTAAAATGGATTAAATAAATACAAAATCACACCCATCTACACACAATACCCCATAATGATGAAGTGAAAACGTGTTTTTATAAATGTATTGAAAATGAAATACAGAAATATCTAATTTACATAAGTATTCACAACACTGAGTCAATACATGTTAGAATCACCTTTGTTAGTGATTAAAGATCAAAGTCTTTCTGGGTAAGACTCTAAGAGCTTTGCACACCTGGATTGTGCAATATTTGCACATTTATTATTTTTCAAATTCTTCAAGCTCAGTCAAATTGGTTGTTGATTATTGCTCGACCACCATTTCAAGTCTTGCCATTTTTGTTTTTTGTTAAGCCCATTTAAGTAAAAAAAACWAACTAGGCTTTTCAGGAACATTCAATGTTGTCTTGGTAAGCAACGGCAGTATATATTTGGCCTTTTGTTTTAGGTTATTGTCCTGCTGAAAGGTGAATTTGTCTCCCAGTGTTTGTTGGAAAGCAGACTGAACCAGGTTTCCTCTAGGATTTTTCCTGTGCTTAGCTCTATTCTGTTTCCCTAGTCCTTGCCAATGACACGCATACACATAACATGATGCAGCCACTACCATGCTTGAAAATATGAAGATGTGCTTTGTTGGATTTGCCCCAAACATAACATAACGCTTTGTATTCAGGACATTCAATTAATTACTTTGCCACATTGTTTCCAGTTTTACTTTAGTGCCTTATTGCAAACAGGATGCATGTTTTGGAATATTTTCATTCTGTATAGTCTTCCTTTTTTTCACTGTCATTTAGGTAAGTATTGTGGAGTAACTAAAATGTTGTTGATCCGTCCTAAGTTTTCTCCTATCACAGCCATTACACTCTGTAACTGTTTTAAGTCACCATTGGCCTCATGGTTGAATACTTTCATACTTATTGACTCTAGACCAGGGGTGTCAAACATACGGCCCGCGGGCCGGAACCGGCCCCCAAGGAGGTTCGATCAGGCCCGCAGGATAATTTGAAAGTGGAAAAAATGCATAAAAGACATGGAATTAATATTTTTCATGGTGAAGTGGGGACTGGTCCCGCGCTGTCAGCCTGGCTACAGACGGCGCGCCATCCATGGTCGGAAGAAGCAGGTGTCGCGACCAAAGTTCAAAGACAAAGTGACAAGCCCTAATGGAGGAGATCGTTTCTGGACATTTCACTGTATTTTGCACCAGGAGGCATTGTGTTGCAAGTCCTGAAAATGGACCACGGCATGGAGGTGGTGTTCGCACTGTAAATTTCATCCGGTCCAGAGTGCTGAACCATCGTCAGTTTTGACAAACTTCTCAGCGACAGCAACATTACCCACAGCCTGCCACAACCACACTGAAGTGAGATGGTTAAGCCGAGGCGCTGTGCTGAGGCATTTCTTTGATCTACGAGAGGAAATCGGACAGTTCATGGAGAAAAAAGGAAAACCGTGTTGGAATTACAATCTCAGGAATGGCTACGGGACCTTGCATCTTGGTTGATATTACTGAACACTTGAAACATCTGAACAAAATGTTGCAAGGCCGCAAAAAAAATTGTCACACAGTTTTCTGACAACATACATGCATTTAAGTGAAGCTGACTTTGTGGGAGATGCAACTGGCAAATGGCAACCCTGCTCATTTCCCCTGTCTAGAGATGTGTGTGTTGACCAGACCTGATGCGGACATGAAACGGTACAAAGACAAAATTGCAGGACTACTGCGGGAGTTTGAGAAACGTTTTCAGGGATTTGGTGAACTTGAGACAGAATTTTCAGTTTTTCGCTCACCTTTCACAGTTAAAGCTTCTGATCTGCGGTCGAAATTCAGCTAGAGATAATTGATTTGCCGTGTGATGCAGATTTGAAGGGCAAATTTGCCTCTGTAGTTGTTGGACAGATTTTATCAGTATCTACTACCAGGTACCCAAATTAACAGCCCTGGCTGCTAAAATTTGTGCATGTTTGGGACAACCTACCTTTGTGAACAAATTTTCTCAGTGATGAATATCAATAAACAAAAATGCGGTTCAAGGCTCACAAACAAGCACTTAAATGAGATTCTGAAAGTGACAGCTAGTCAGACATGACACCTGGGTTGATGCACTGTACAGGCCAAAAGATGCCAAGTTTCAGGAACAAATACAAGTCCAGACTAGACTAACACCTTTAAAGCTGCTTAGATACTGTTGCATTGAAAGAATACAGCTCTGTGAAGATGAATCCTTACTGTGGTGATTTAAAAAAATGTGCACTTTAATGTTAGTCAGCAGCTCAAAACAAAAGTTGTGTGATGGAAATCTACTGTTCATACAACTCCAAAATTTTCAGTATGTATTGTATGTGTATGTATGTTTCATGTATGAAGTTTACAGATTACAGGACAGGCGAACACTTTCTCATTACACATTTAAAATCACTCTCCTTAGTTTGTAAGGTGTACGCAGGATTACATTTAGATTTTATATGCGTATGTGTAAGTGGTTTAAAAATTTCCTGTCTTTAAAAGTCTCATTTAATCTTAAAGTGCATTACTATATTTTTCAGTACCAATTAAAGTTTTGTGCCTTTGTACAATCAGTGGGATCAGTTGCAATGCATATTTGTGAATGATAAAAGTAAATTGCACATTTGTCTAAGGAAATATGAGGTGTTTCATGAAATGTTTTGTAAAAGGATAGTTCATTAAATTTCAATATTTTCCTAATGTTCTTGTGCTTCTTTACACCAAAACAAAGGAAAGACATGATATTTTGGTTATTTATAGCAGAGTATGGTATAATTTTAATGGTCCGGCCCACTTGACATCTCCCTAGGCCGTATGTGGCCCACGATGCGAAATGAGTTTGACACCCCTGCTCTAGACATTTCAGCTTTTTATTTTTGAATTATTAACCAGTAAAAATTTATAAAAACACAATTCCGCTTTTACATGATTGGGAATTGTGTGTAGGCCAGTGACAAATCGCAATTGAATCAATTTTAAATTCAGGATGCAACACAACACCATATGTGGATAAAGTCGAGCGGTGTGAATACTTTCTGAAGGCACTGTAAATACACATCAACCTTGAGAATGAGATAAAAAACTTAAGTGGAAAGATTTTAGTAAGTAGTGGTAAAAAGACAAAATTAAATAAAAAATCATGCATTTGAAGTGAACCCTACATCTTCACCAATAGAATCAAACCATTTCACTTCCAACCAGCCATGAAAAGTGCATGAAAATACCCAGCACAGTACATCACATATGTATGTAGATGTCATCCTTGGACTACTGCACTGTAGGTTTCCATCTACAGTATAGCTATATGACTAGAACGGGGGACTGACACACGGCCGCGTCGACGGCTACTAATTTCATTCTGTCAACATCAATTTAGCCCTGCTGTAATTCCCCACACTCGCTCCGCTCCCTTCAATCACCACCTTTATAAAACGCAGTTAGCGGCGGCACCGTTTGTCAATTGAGCCATGCAACACAGTCATATAGCCTAATGTAAGACGATGGCGCTTATTGTTGTCTGCCTCCCTCTTGACAGGCACTAGCTCATTTCTAATGGAGGTCGGTCTGGGAGAAGGCAGGCTCGCTGGCCATGTGTTCCTGTCCTTTTGCCTCGAAGCAATTTGTTGGAAAAGCGTGACAGCTGCAGTTATCCAGGACGTTGACACGAGGAACGAGTGACTGCGCCAGGTCACAGACTGAGAGGCTGAGGCAGAATAGCGGTGGTGGCGTCTGTCATGAGGGCCCGTTTCATCCTCCCCTCCTCGTCTCTCATCCTTGTCGTTGTCTCGCTCGCTGAGGCACACACCCAAATCAGTAATTAATCGCCAAGGCTATTACACTGCAGTAAACTGGGTGTCAAGAAATAGAAGGGGGCCTGACAGTTGTGACACGCAGGCTGTTGAGAAACTGCTTTGTGTTAAGGAGGCTGAGAGAAGCTGAAAGCTAGCTTCTGGTAATGAATGTGCCACTAGTCACGTCTGATTTCAGGTGCCCTTTGACCCTGGCTGGGTGACTGGCACGCTTGATTAGAGCGTCTGAGGAAGTGTAACCATTAACGTGTGACCTTTCTGATTCCTCCAAAAGTGATTTAAACATGAGCACTGATGTGCCCTTTACCGAGCACCCGGCTGCACACACACACACACACACACACAAGGGCGCACAGTGACACAGGGTGGTTATGTGTCTTTAGCTAATTTCAGACAGCCACCACCCAGCTCACTCAGTGTTAACTATGCGAGCACCACAAGCACACACACACACAGCAGGAGGCCTCCTAAGGAAAGTGACATCTACATCAACTCAAAGTCCAGGAAATGAGAGTGAAAGTAGTAATCTTCTGCTTGTTTTGGGAATGGTAGATTGTAGCCGGCTGAATATACAGTATGTGGATGGTTTCCTCTTGACTGTGGCTTAGTAATTAAAGCTCAGATTTAATATTTTCATAATTTGTGTATTTCTTTCTGTATTTATTCATGTATTTGTATCTATATTTCTAATATGATTGCAAAGGGATAGAATGTTAACAACATCATCAGATCAGGAACCACTGACATGGGTGCCGGTGGTTGTTAAAGTTGTTTGGTATGGCTGCTCCTCTGTGCCTTAGAGACTCTTGTTTGGATTTTAATTGGATTGCAGTGCAGGTACACTTTGTATGGATCGTTGTGTGTGTTTTCTGTGACTTCTCTTAAGAAGACGTGTGTCCCTGCAGGCTTTAATGATGTTTGCTGAATGAAAACCTCTTTAAATCTCTCCATTCACATGCTCATTAAAAAATTGCCACTTACAATAACCCCCCCCCCCTTGCCCTAACCCCGGTTGTCTGGCTGCCTGGCTTTCTGGGTGAGATGCATGTCAAGACTCAAGAGTCTTCAGGTTAGCGTGGGCCCTAGCGTGAAAAATATAATAAAAACTGGTTGTTATGTTCCTACCTCTCAAATGTCACATAAATGTTAATTAAATGTTAATCAAACATCATACACATAGTAATGTCATCAGGATTTTGAAAGGATGTATTTAGCTGATTCGGCTGATGCTGGAGGTAATTTCTCCCTGGGGTTTTATCTCCACGCTGAGGGAAGCGGCTGGAAGAGAACAGCAGAGACCATGATGCTGGAGACACAATGCTTGGCCTAATTAAAATGAATGTCAGCTTTCCCCACTGAGAAGTGCATCAATCTCCCCTGATGGGCCCAGAGTGAGTCTTACCCTGTGAGAGCGTGCCAGCGAAGCCATCCTTTTCCAGACGGGTACATGCCGCCTTGGCAGCGAGCGAGAGGGGACCGATGTTTGTGTGCCTAATGGACGCCATGTGGCCGGGCCCTAGTTCTGAAGCCTGCTGCCAGTGTAGAAAAGCTATGCCCTGGCCTGCCCATTTGCTTACTCCACATGGGAGGCGTCAGAATTGCTAACTGCCCTGTGGAGACGTTCACTGCCTATCACGACTGACAATGAACCCGGTGAGAACAAACATTGTCCACATGCAAGTTTGACTTCAAGATTTTATTGTCTTGTGCACTATTACATTGAAATGCATTTCTGGCTTACCCTTTCCCAACAATGCAGTAGTACTATAATATATACACTACCGTTCAAAAGTTTAGGGTCACTTAGAAATGTCTTGTTTTTGAAAGTTTTTTTTTTTTTTTGTCCATTTATAATAACATAAAATTGATCAGAAATACAGTGTAGACATTGTTAATGTTGTAAATTACTATTGTAGCTGGAAATGGCTGATAAAAAAAATAAAAAATGGAATATCTACATAGGCGTACAGAGGCCCATTATCAGCATCACTCCTGTGTTCCAATGGCACGTTGTGTTAGCTAATCCAAGTTTATAATTTTAAAAGGCTAATTGATCATTAGAAAACTCTTTTGAAATGATGTTAGCACAGCTGAAAACTGTTGTCCGAATTAAAGAAGCAATAAAACTGTCCTCCTTTAGACGAGTTGAGTATCTGGAGTTTCAGCATTTGTGGGTTCGATTACAGGCTCAAAATGGCCAGAAACAAAGGACTTTCTAATGAAACTCGACAGTCTATTCTTGTTCTGAGAAATGAAGGCTATTCCATGCGAGAAATTGCTAAGAAACCGAAGATCTCGTACAACGCTGTGTACTACTCCCGTCACAGAACAGCGCAAACTGGCTCTAACCAGAATAGACAGAGGAGTGGGCGCAAGAGGACAAGTACATTAGAGTGTCTAGTTTGAGAAACAGATGCCTCACAACTGGCAGCTTCATTAAATAGTACCCGCAAAACACCAGTCTCAACATCAACAGTGAAGAGGCAACTCCAGGATGCGGGGCTTCTAGGCAGAATTGCAAAGAAAAATCCATATCTCAGACTGGCCAATAAAAAGAAAAGATTAAGATGGGCAAAAGAACACAGACACTGGACAGAGGAACTCTGCCTACAAGGCCAGCATCCCAGAGTCGTCTCTTCACTGCTGACATTGAGACTGGTGTTTTGCGGGTTGATTTTATTAGCACTCTCAGCGCCCTCTTGATTTTAGTGCTACAGGGCGGTAGTCATTGTGGCAGGTAGCCTTATAGTTCTTGGTGAGCTTCAGACGTTGGGATAACGGACTCTGATAAGAGGTTGCCTCCCAGTGAATATGCCTGCCGCGGCGTTACCTGAGTGTTYACCTGATTTAAAAACCTTACTCATGGCCTCTGAGAGCGAGATCACTCAGTCCCCTGGGTCAGCGTTGTGGTGTGCAAGTGTTACTCGTTTCTGTATATCTTATSAAATTGTATTGGTCACATACAGATGGTTAGCAGATGTTAATGCGAGTGTAGCGGAATTCTTGTGCTTCTAGTTCKGACCATGCAGTAATATCTAACAAGTAATCTACCAATTTCACAACAACTACCTTATACACACAAGTGTAAAGGAATTAATAATATGTACATAAATATATATGGATGAGCGATGGCCGAACGGCATAGGCAAGATGCAGTAGATGGTATAGAGTACAGTATATACATATGAGATGAGTAATGTAGGGTATGTAAACATTATATAAAGTGGCATTGTTTTAAGTGACTAGTGATACATTTATTACATCCAATTTTTTATTATTAAAGTGGCTACAGATTTGAGTCAGTATGTTGGCAGCAGCCACTCAATGTTAGTGATGGCTGTTTAACAGTCAGATGGCCTTGAGATAGAAGCTGTTTTTCAGTCTCTCGGTCCCAGCTTTGATGCACTGTACTGACCTCGCCTTCTGAATGATAGCGGGGTGAACAGACAGTGGCTCGGGTGGTTGTTGTCCTTGATGATCTTTTTGGCCTTCCAGTGACATCGGGTGGTGTAGGTGTCTTGGAGGGCAGGTAGTTTGCCCCCGGTGATGCGTTGTGCAGACCTCACTACCCTCTGGAGAGCCTTGCGGTTGTGGGCGGAGCAGTTGCCGTACCAGGCGGTGATACAGCCCGACAGGATGCTCTCAATTGTGCATCTGTAAAAGTTTGAGTGTTTTTGGTGACAAGCCAAATTTTCTTCCTCCTGAGGTTGAAGAGGCACTGTTGCGCCTTCTTCACAACGCTGTCTGTGTGGGTGGACCAATTCAGTTTGTCCGTGATGTGTACACCGAGGAACTTAAAACTTTCCACCTTCTCCACTACTATCCCGTCGATGTGGATAGGGAGGTGCTCCCTCTGCTGTTTCCTGAAGTCCACGATCATCTCCTTTGTTTTGTTGACTTTAAGTATGAGGTTATTTTCCTGACACCACACTCCGAGGCCCCTCACCTCCTCCCTGTAGGCCGTCTCGTCATTGTTGATAATCAAGCCTACCACTGTAGTGTCGTCTGCAAACTTGATAATTGAGTTGGAGGCATGCATGGCCACGCAGTCATGGGTGAACAGGGAGTACAGGAGAGGGCTGAGTTGGCACCCTTGTGGGGCCCCAGTGTTGAGGATCAGCTGGGTGATGTTGTTTCCTACCTTCACCACCTGGGGGCGACCCATCAAAGTCCAGGACCCATTTGCACAGAGGGTACTATGGTGTTAAATGCTGAGCTGTATTCGATGAACAGCATTCTTACATAGGTATTCCTCTTGTCCAGATGGGTTAGGGCATACAGTGGGTTAGCGTTATGCAGATGAGTTAGGGTTATACAGTGCATTTGGAAAGTATTCAAACCCCTTGACTTTTTCCAGCCTATTCTAAGGTGGATAAAATAAAATGTTCATCAATCTACACACAATACCACATAATGACAAAGTGATAACAGCTTTGTAGAAATTGTTACGCATTTATTAAATATAAAAAACAGATACCTTATTTACGTAAGTATTCAGACCCTTTGCTATGAGACTCGAAATTGAGCTCAGGCGCATCCTGTTTCCATTGATCATCCTTGAGATGTTTCCACAACTTGATTGGCGTCCAACTGTGGTAAATTCAATTGATTGGACATGATTTGGAAAGGCACACACTTGTCTATATAAGATTCAACAGTTGACAGTGCATGTCAGAGCAAAACCCAAGCCATGAGGTCAAATGAATTGTCCGTAGAGCTCTGAGACAGGATTGTGTAGAGGCACAGATCTGGGGAAGGTTACCAAAACATGTATGCGTCATTGAAAGTCCCCAAGAACACATTGGCCTCCGTCATTCTTAAATGGAAGTAGTTTGGAACCACCAAGACTCTTCCTAGAGCTGGCCGCCCGGCCACACTGAGCTAGCGAGGGAGCAGGGCCTTGGTCAGGGAGGTGACCAAGAACCCGATGGTCACTGTGACAGTGCTCCAGAGTTCCTCTGTGGAGATGGGAGAACCTTCCAGAAGGACCGTCATCTCTGCAGTACGCCACCATTCAGGCCTTTATGGTAGAGTGGCCACAGGGAAGTCACTCCCCGATAAAAGGCATATGACAGCCTGCTTGGAGTTTGCCAAAAGACACCTAAAGACTCTCAGACCATGAGAAACAAGATTCTCTGGTCTGATGAAACCAATATTGAACTTTTGGTCTGACTGCCAAGCGTAATTTCAGGAGGAAACCTGGTACCATCCCTATGGTGAAGGATGGTGGTGGCAGCATCATGCTGTGTGGATGTTTTTCAGCTGCAGGGACTGGGAGACTAGTCAGGATCGAGGGAAAGACGAACGGATCAAAGTACAGAGAGATCCTTGTTGAAAACCTGCTCAGGATTTCAGACTGGGGCGAAGGTTCATCTTCCAACAGGATAACGACCCTAAGCACACAGCCAAGACAACACAGGAGTGGCTTCGGGATTTCATTGAGTGGCCCAGTCAGAGCCCGGACTTGAACCCGATCAAACATCTCTGGAGAGATCTGAAAATAGCTGTGTAGCAACGCTCCCCATCCAACCTGACAGAGCTTGAGAGGATCTGCAGAGAAGAATGGGAGAAACTCCCTAAATACAGGTGTGTCAAGCTTGTGGCGTCATACCCAAGAAGACTCGAGGCTGTAATTGCTGCCAAAGGTGCTTCAAGAAAGTACTGAGTAAAGAGTCTGAATATTTATGTAAATGTTATATTTTGCAAAAATGTTTAACAAGCTGTTTTTCTTTTGTCATTATGGGGTATTATGTGTAGATTGATGGGGGGAAAAACGATTTAATTAATTTCAGAATAAGGCTGTAGCATAACAAAATGTGGAAAAATTAAAGGGTTCTGTACAGTCGTGGCCAAAAGTTTTGAGAATGACACAAATATTAATTTCCACAAAGTTTGCTGCTTCAGTGTCTTTAGATATTTTTGTCAGATTTTACTATGGAATACTGAAGTATAATTACAAGCATTTCATAAGTGTCAAAGGCTTTTATTGACAATTACATGAAGTTGATGCAACGAGTCAATATTTGCAGTGTTGACCCTTCTTTTTCTAAACCTCTGCAATCTGCCCTGTCTTGCTATCAATTCACTTCTGGGCCACATCCTGACTGGTGGCAGCCCATTCTTGCATAATCAATGCTTGGAGTTTGTCAGAATTTGTGGGTTTTTGTTTGTCCACCCGCCTCTTGAGGATTGACCACAAGTTCTCAATGGGATTAAGGTCTGGGGAGTTTCCTGGCCATGGACCCAAAATATCGAGGTTTTGTTCTCCGAGCCACTTAGTTATTACTATCGCCCTATGGCAAGGTGCTCCAACATGCTGGAAAAGGCATTGTTCGTCACCAAACTGTTTCTGGATTGTTGGGAGAAGCTCCTCTCGGAGGATGTGTGTGTACCATCTTTATTCATGGCTGTGTTCTTAGGCAAAATTGTGAGTGAGCCCACTCCCTTGTGCTGAGAAGCAACCCCACACATGAATGGTCTCAGGATGCTTTACTGTTGGCATGACACAGGACTGTTGGTAGCGCTCACCTTGTCTTCTCCGGACAAGCTTTTTCCGGATGCCCCAAATGATCGGAAAGGGGATTCATCAGAGAAAATGACTTTACCCCAGTCCTCAGCAGTCCAATCCCTGTACCTTTTGCAGAATATCAGTTTGTCCCTGATGTTTTTCCCTGGAGAGAAGTGGCCTTCTTGCTGCCCTTCTTTGACACCCAGCTACCATCCTCAAACATCGTCTTCGCCTCACTGTGCGTGCAGATGCACTCACACCTGCCTGCTGCCATTCCCTAAGCAAGCTCTGTACTGGTGGCTGCCCGATCCCGCAGCTGAATCAACTTTAGGAGACGGTCCTGGCGCTTGCTGGACCTTTCTTGGGTGCCCTGAAGCCTTCTTCACAACAATTGACCCGCTCTCCTTGAAGTTCTTGATGATCCAATAAATGGTTGATTTAGGTGCAATCTTACTGGCAGCAATATCCTTGCCTGTGAAGCCCTTTTTGTGCAAAGCAATGATGACGGCACGTGTTTACTTGCAGTAACCATGGTTGAACAATGATTCCAAGCACCACCCTCCTTTTGAAGCTTCCAGTCTGTTATTCGACCTCAATCAGCATGAAGAGTGCATCCTCCAGCCTTGTCTTCGTCAACACTCACATCTGTGTTAACGAAAGAATCACTGACATGATGTCAGCTGGTCCTTTTGTGGCAGGGCTGAAATGCAGTGGATTTTTTTGGGGGGGATTCAGTTAATTTGCATGGCAAAGAGGGACTTTGCAATTAATTGCAATTCATCTGATCACTCTTCATAACATTCTGGAGTATATGCAAATTGCCATCATACAAACTGAGGCAGCAGACTTTGTAAAAATTAATATTTGTGTCATTCTCAAAACTTTTGGCCACGACTGTATACTTTCCGAATACACTGTATAGACACACCCTATGTGTTTTAATAAAATTAACTATATGCATTGCGCTAGTCTGACACTGAGCTTACTTTTTGATTAAATAAGACAAACGCCTCGAGGGCGCCATATATCTAGATGAGAAACACCTTAACCTGACCCAACTATTCTCCTCCCGCTCCGGCTGGCTTTGTCAAATTCTGCCATTACTCCTGAAGTTCCCGTTAATAGGCTACACTAGTAGTCGGCAACCTTTCTCAGGTGGAATGCCAATTTATCTTACAATTTCTACCGTTCTACTTACCAGTTATGGTTTCATTATGCAAATTTCTGTGAAATAGTTTCATTTAATTTATAATAACGTCTTCATATCGCAAAGTCATTGTCATGTAGTTAATAAAAATTATACAAACCTAAAAAGTAACTGATATTGCCATTATCAACTATGTAAAAATAGCCCACATAAAGCCAACAAATAAAAACAAGGGCTTGGGTTTACAGTAGTTGATGGAACAGTACAGTTAATGGAATGGATACGCTCCAGTACTTTACTACAGTACACGTGTACCCTTATACAATTACAGACTGTTTCTTGTACCCTTTACATAATCCTTTGCTGGTTTTTCAGTTTGATTTGATGTGCAGAAATGGCCAGAGGTAGTTATAATTACTTTTTCTCACATACTCGACAATTCTACCCTCCGAAAGACATCTTATTCAATCATATGCTGGGCTAAATGAAAAGTAAGATTGTGCCCACTGACTGCTTTGAAGGGACGTGGTTGATATACTAATATTTGCTTTGGCGCAGAAGAGGTGATCCCCTTCTTTATGCTGTGGCAAAGCCTTCACCCCCGTTATTAAATCCCTGTGTTGCTTTTGGATGTTTGTATTCTTTGCACTTATGTTCACTTCACAAGGTAGACAGATGAATAGACTACATGCATGTTCACTCCACAGGCCTGCACTGGAATCCCCAGAAAATAACAATGACTGTCTATTCCACAATAAATTGGTTTCAGCAAAAGTCCCAGCTCTCATGAACTCTCCTTGAGGATTCTGCAATCAGCGAAGGCTGAATCTGACACCCGACTCAAGTCTTCTAAGCATTATTTGGTCTTGGTGGGGCTGAGTTGAATAGAACACAGAATCCGAGTGACTGAGTCTTCTAGCAGATGGATGAAAATGTTAAGTTAATGATCTCGGTGCATGTTTCTTCACTTTCTGCAGGGCTGCTCATTGTGGAGAATAAGTAGTGGAAAGCTCTGGGCCGCTTCCTGTCACAGGGTTTTGGCTGAAATAATGACTCCAACCGCCCAGCAGACTGCACTAATAGTAATAACTGTCAGACTCAGTCTCCCATCAATGCGCTTTCCTCTAATTTAGGAATAATTCCCAATCTCCCACTGCTTGCGAAAAAGCCTGAGTTGTTGAAAGTCGGGCTCCTTTTTGGGAATCTCAAAGGCTGTATACATTAATGCATAATTGTTTTTATCTTTCCATAGATTCGCCTGCTTAACATGCTGACCCCACCGCTCGTGTTGAGTGTGTGAGCATTGCAAAATACATTTACACATACTGTACATGTTATTCAACAATTCTACAAAGTTCCAAAGTGCATTTCAGGTAAAATAACAACCCAATGTTTATATCCCAGGACAAATGAGCTAGCAACAGCAAGCTAGCTAGCTAAATGTCCATGATTGTTTCATGTGTTTTCGACTTGTCCCCAAATTAATATAGTTGGTTAGAGTTTTTTTTTTTTTTTTTTTCAACCTGCACGTCGCAATCATTTCTGGAGTGGATGTACAAAATCAACATGCGCGTGATGGTGGACTCACCCACGTGGCCGGTCTAGTCAGCATGTGCTTAACTCAGGCAAAGTTAATAAATTAACCTTTGTATTAGAGGCCCAGAATTGGTCACTGTCTGTAATTTAGGTTGTCTCTCTTTCAAAGTTTGAAGATTTCATGGCCCCAGGTTACAGACATGAGATCTATATTTTCCCCCAATTTCACATTTGACAATGAAATACTTGTTTTGTCTGCGGATGCCAAAACATTGCATTTTACTCGACTAAACACGCTTGATGGATTCTTCTCCCAGAAAAATTCTTTGCCATTTTCAGCAATGAGGCCTATGTGTGCAGTGACATCGCTTGCTATTATTGTTTTCTGTATAACTTTCTGAAAAAGTTTCCCTCTCGCTCGTCTTTGCCTCAGGCGACACTTTCTCTTTTTCTCTCTCATCACCACTGTTGTTGCATTACCATATGCGTGTTTGCTTCCAAAATGCAATTTAATGACACTTTTTCCCCCTTTTTTTWAAAATATACACCCAATTTCTTGACTACCGGTATATATTTTCAAAATATCTGAAGGGATTTCTTGACCCTAGTTTCTGAAAGGATTGTTTTTCAAACCAATGACTGTCACATAACATTTACACATTTACATAGCTAAAGGCAAGCTTTTTTTTATCAGTTCATCTGAATATGGTAGTAGAGGGCATAGACCAACATTCAGTATTATCACCCTGGAATCTGATGGCATGGATACAACATCGCTCTGTTGTCACGACAGGTCGTTCATTGTATTGTAGCTGAACATGACTCACTGAGTAAGATTACAGAATGAGTCAGTGCCCCTGATCTTGGAGGTGTCACCTACTCATTTGTACTGTGTAGATCCAAGGAGGGGGGCTTGAGCTTACTAAGACCAACGGCCAAATGTCCCCCCTCAAGCTATCACAATTAAACCGCCTACATCCGCTCCTTGGCATAATGTTGAGCTCCCTCTACTAGATGATTGCAATATTCACTCAGTGAGAGAACACAATCCTTCAGCTTACTTCTGCCATTGAACGATGTTGACTGTCTGTATACAGTATGTTCGTGTTCAAAGATAAGCCGCATAATAAATGTTGCATTTCCCCCCCGGCTTCAGCCGTACAGTACCTATTTATAATATCCCTGTTTGTTTGTTTACTAGGATGATGATTGAAAAGCCGTATTGAGAATCTCCACAAGATGCTTTTGTCTGCCCAGTTGAGTTGCTGCTCTATGCAGTTTATGTGTAGATCACACCACTTTGATGCCTGTACGGCGTGCTCTTTCAAAATCTCACACAGAAAATTGGGTTAGGGAGTTAACTGTCCCCTGAATGGGTTCCTTTTGTTCCATTGCTTGTATACTATCCATTGGCTGTGTTTGATGGTGGTTAACTATGTAATAAAGGGTTCTTGGAATGTATCTTGTTGAAAGAACCCTCTCTGTGCCAGTTAACAAGAGTGTTTGGGTTCATGTTGATGCTATCGTGGCAGTTCTGAATTCTGAAGGCTGTGCTGAAGAGCTATCTATGCAGAAACATGCCCAGTTTCAAAGGGTTGTTCGCCTCCAGCTCGTGTGGATATAAAATGCCTGTCTTTAATATGCACTAACAGTAATTTAGTCAAGTTTGAGCCGTTTTCTAGTTGGAAGACTTTGGAAGTTTGTGATAAGAGGAGAACGCTGGGCAGATAAGAGCATTCTCTGCACTGTAGAAGACGCCTGTAATTGGTGCTTTGTTTCCCCTCACATTTGCTCCTCAGATATCCAACCAGCATTTCTTCCCACAGGTCAAACCCAAACTGAGAATATTCATTAAACATTACAGAACAKAGTGTTAGACCATGTGCTAGACACGACAGTCTGCTCTGAGCGAGAGCTCAAAAGAGAGGGTGTTGAAAACAGACACATTAGATAAATTGCCTCATATTTTTTACTGGCTACATCCACCACACAATAAACGTATCTCTCCCTAGTTAAAAATTACTTACATAATCATCACTTTCAAAATGGACTCGCTTGAATTAATATTTCTTATGAAACATCTTATTAATTCGACCTCGTGAAATGGAAAAACAGGCAGTGCCTCCTGGGAATATATATGGCTATCTGTTTTACGGCCCCCATTTTCGAGTTTCAATTCAGTGAAGTAGCAGTTAATGTCTGCACTTGCGGGGGGAATACAGTGCATTCGGAAAGTATTCAGACCCTCCACGTTTTGTTATGTTACAGTCTTATTCTAAAACTGATTAAATAGTTCCCCCCCCTCATCAATCTACACACAATACACCATAATGACAAAGCAAAAACAGGTTTTTGGAAAAGTTTCCAAATATACTAAAAATAAAAACTGAAATATCACATTTACATAATTATTCAGACCCTTTAATCAGTACTTTGTTGAAGCACCTTTGGCAGCGATTACATCTTCAAGTCTTCTTGGGTATGATGTTACAAGCTTGGCACAGCTCTATTTGGGGAGTTTCTCCCATTCTCRTCTGCAGATCCTCTCAAGCTCTGCCAGGTTGAAATGGGGAGCATCGCAAAGCTATTTTCAGGTCTCTAGAGATGTTCCACATAGGGACTCTGGAGCTCTGTCAGAGTGACCACCTGGTTCTTGGTCACCTCCCTGACCAAGGCCCTTCTCCCCTGATTGATCAGTTTGGCCAGCAGCCAGTTCTAGGAAGAGTCTTGGTTGTTCCAAACTTATTCCATTTAAGAATGGTGGAGGGTGGCCACTGTGTTCTTGGGGATCTTCAATGCTGCAGAAATGTTTTGGTACCCTTCCCCAGATCTGTGCCTCGACACAATCCTGTCTCGGAGCTCTACGGACAATAAATTTGACTTTATGGCTTGGTTTTTGCTCTGACATGCACTGTCAACCTTTTATATAGACCGGTGTGTGCCTTTCCAAATCARGCCACAGGTGGACTCCAGTAAAGTTGTAGAAACATCTCAAGGATGATCAATGGAAACAGGATGCACCTGAGCTCAATTTCGAGTCATAGCAAAGGGTCGGAATACTTATGTAAATAAGGAATTTCTGTTTTTTTCTTAATTTGCAAACATTTCTCAATCTGTTTTTGCTTGCTATGGTCAGAACGTGACAATTCACGTTCTGACCATAGTTCTTGTGTGTTTTCCTTGTTTTGTGTTGGTCAGGACGTGAGCTGGGTGGGCATTCTATGTTTTGTGTTTCTATGTGGGGATTGTCAATTGGCCTGATGTGGTTCTCAATCAGAGGCAGGTGTTTGTCATTGTCTCTGATTGGGAACCATATTAAGGTAGCCTGTTTTGTGTTGGGATTTGTGGGTGGTTGTTTCCTGTCTTTGTGTTTCTCTGCACCAGATAGGACTGTTTCGTTTTGCCACGTTTGTTATTTTTGTATTTGTATAGTGTTCACGTTATTCGTCTCTTTATTAAAATCATGTTGAACACGGAATACGCTGCGTCTTGGTCCGATCCCTGCTACACTCGTTACAGTCATTGAGGTATTGTGTGTAGATAAGGACATTTTTTTTATTTAATCCATTTTCGAAATAAAGCTGTAACGTAACAAAATGTGGAAAAAGGGTATGAATACTTTCCGACTGCACTTTATGACATGACTTTATGACATGAAATGACTTTATGACATGAAAAAGTTTTTGCCCCTTTATGATTTTCTAAATGTTTGCACATTTTTGATTCTGAATGTTATCAGATCTTCAACCAAAACCTAATATTAGATAAAGGGAATCTGATTTTACAAATAACAAAAAAATTAACAATGTCATGCAACACCCAATTCCCCTGTGTGAAAAAGTAATTGCCCTCTTACACTAAGTAGCTGTATTGACTGCAACCAAATGCTTCCTGTAGTTGTTGATCAGTCTCGCTGTGGAGGAATTTTGGCCCACCCTTGCATGCAGAACTGCTTTAACTCAGTTAGGATTAGGTCTGGACTTTGACTAGGCTATTCCAAAACTTAAAATGTGTAGTTTTTTTAGCCATTTTCATGTAGACTTGATTGTGTGTTTTGTATTATTGTCTTGCTGTATGACCCAGCTGCGCTTCAGCTCACAAACGGATGGCCTGAAATTCTTCTGTAGAATTCTCTGATAGAGAGCAGAATTAATTATTCATTCTATTAAGGCAAGTTGTCCAGGTCCTGAGGCAGCAAAGCATCCCAAAACCATAATTTTCGCCAGGCATAATGGGACCCATGTCATCCAAAAAGTTATGCTTTTGATGTATCTGTTGCTTTCAGGTGCTTTTTGCACAATACTCAATGGGTCCCATTAAAAGCCACTGCACCTTCATCTTGACACTCCCCCACCATTGTAACATTTTTGGGGAACCTATAGAAATGCATTTATTAATGTCTACATTTGTTTTTGGCACATTTATTCTATTACAGACACCCTAATGAATCATTTTTAATTATATTGTGTGCTAAACCTCTTTAAATTAATATATATATATATATATATATATATAAACAATTTCCTTTAAGTGTAATTCTAATGTTACGGTCCCCACTTGAAACATTTAATTGAAATACTGTAGAATTCCATTCATTCTTATGAAAGGCCTGCTTCTTCTGGGGAGTGCCAATAGAGAGCAATAGTAACAGRGTCTATTTGTAGGCACTAACTCCGCAATGGCTTGTTGACCAAAGCCTATGGGGAAATTAATGAAGTTTTTGTAGTGTTATTGGATGAAAGCACAAAATAATGTATCCTAAGCCTGTGTTAACCTCAGACCTTATTTTCGGCGTTTATCCCAAAACTCTATTCTTTCCCAATTCATTTTCCACATTGGAATTGCTGAACGAATCTGATGTAACTCATTTCCGTTTTTTAAGACTACAAGCTGGCGAGCTCTGTATGGCAGACCGGTGGCTTCAAAGCTTCTCATTGGCCAATACATAGCATCAGCAATCCAGGGTTTATTTATGCTGTATACATAATTGGTCAGGATGCAACCTTGAGGGGCATTATTCATCTGTTGTTGAACGAAACACTTTCAGAATGATTTTATTTCTCTAGAATACTGTATCTGACGTGGCCTTGGCACATGCAGGATTTCTTATGTATTTCGTCCTCCCTATCTGTGATTGATTACTTTGGTCTGAGGCTGACCGGCTTATTAATCGATTCTGCGAAACTGCTCGCGGGAATTACATTTTTTCCATGGCTGTCTTCAGAGTGAAGTAGAGGCACCACGGGACTCATTGTAAATCATGTTTAAGCACAACAGATCTGCTCCTAAAGTGCACGTGTGACTGTTCTCAGGTGATGGGGGGAGATGTATCACTTGTATTAAAGCCTACTGTAGAACGGGGCTAGCTAGGAAGTGCGCGTGCGTGCGTGCATGCGTTCGAACATAGAAGGCTCATGATATTTGAGGAGTTGTGTAATATCAGTAATTAATATGACGCAAATATCAATGAATACTACAAGTGCTGAACATCACAACATGAACATTAAAGGGATACTTCAGGATTTTGGCAAAGAAGCCCTTTATCTACTTCCCCAGAGTCCGATGAACGCGTGGATACCATTTTTATGTCTCTGGTGCAGTTTGAAGGAAGTTGCTAACTAAATTAAGATATATATAAACAATTTCCTTTAAGTGTAATTCTAATGTTACTGTCCCCACTTGAAACAATTCATTGAAATACTGTAGAATTCTATTGTAACTGCTAGCATGCTAGTAGATACCATAGACCTCCAGTAATTGTGCTTGTGCTAGTTAGCATTGGCTTGTAAAACGACCTCTAACTTTCTTCATACTGGATGCAGAGACATACAAATTGTATCCATGAGTTAATCTGACTCTTGGGAAGTAGATAAAGGGCTTAATTGCCGAAATCCTGAAGTATCCCTTTAAATGGTATATATTGTTTTCTACATAGTCCTCTTTCCCCCTCAGTTTGCCTTCAAAGATTTTTTTCCCCTTTCAGTTTACTTGCTAAGCCACCCTCTTCATTTGAAACACCAAAACTATCCCTGAATTCGATTCAGGTGGTTAACAAGGTAAACAAATGAAATCCTAGGAGATTGACATCTAATTGTACCTACACACTGAAGAAGGCTGTAAATCTGAAACGTCAGTGTACACTATCACTTATGCAGTAAAATAGAGAATAATGAAGTAAGCTTTATGCAACATATTTTTGAGTGCGAACCCATTACACCTCTTTGTTCGTCTAGTTTCTATCGACCCCCAGTTACAGAACCCCTGATCATGACCACATTGCCCATACTATGGCCTATAGACCAATGTCCTATAGACTGGACATGCTTTAGTAACATTCCTCTGGGACTCCAGCAAGGTTATTATAGTAAAGGAAAACTGAAACTAAAATGGYAAAACAATTTAGTAAACTGAAATTAAATAATTAAGAAAAACATTTGAAAAACAAAAACAATACTGAAACTATATTTGACTGCAAAACGAACTAAAATAAAAAAAACATTGTTTAGTTTTAGTTTTTTTTCCTTCTAAACTTCAAAATGAAAGTGGGTTTTCAATCTTACTTTTTTATGGAGTTTTCAAGCTTCTGAATCTGGCGGGTAAATGCTGCCAGTATATGCCGACATTTCCAATAGGCTAGCTTGTGCATCACTATAGCTATCAGTAGAGTTAGTGATGGCTCTAATAGGGAAGAAATCAGAGGGCGTGCTTGAGTGTGAACCATAGGTGTGAACAATGGTGGCAGCAAAAAGTTAAACAATGCTGGAAAGGACAAAAGCAAATGTGTTGTAGTATCAGCAGCGTGTGTGGAACTGGGAAAAGCCAACCAACCTCAAAGTTCATCTGAACAGTACCCACAAAGAAATAGAAACAATTTCAGGATAAAGACAAGGTGAGACAGTCACCAGCTCTTAGTAGCTGCACATCAACTGTAACGTTAGGACAACCCACTTTAGCCATTTGCTTGTAAATAACAGAAACATGGCAACCTAATTCAAATTAGTTTTTTTTTTTTTTAATAGAAGAAGCACTCATTAATGTATTCATCCAGTCTGGCAAGTCCACAAGACTGTGCTATTAGCCAGCCTTCAGAAAATTCAACCAAACACTTGATCCCAAATGTAATACTCCTGGCGCTTCTAGAGTAAACGGGGTGATTGCTTTGCAAATGGATACAGCAACCCAGAAAGTTAAGGAGATTCTGAAAGAGACATCGAAATAACCATGTGTGTAGACGGATGTATCAAGAAAGGACGGCGGACTGCTTCGTTTATGGGCATATCAGCCTGCTTCAACGAAGCACAGCATGTGTGTTGCTCAACCTACAAGAGAAGGTCTTACTCGTCGTAACTGACAACTGGGCAACATAGTCAAGTCTCATTAAGATTTGATTTATAATTTTAACACAACCAGACCTATGACCTGACCCATCACCTTGGGTATTACGGCCCCACAGCGGGAACATTTGATATCCCCCAAAACACAAACTGTAGGCATACAACACATAAATGGCTCCTACCTACTTTCTTTCCCTAACAATAAAACTGAAACTAAATAATATAATAAGTTATAAAACTCAAACTAAAACAAAAGTAGTAAATCAAGAATGAACTAACTGAAAGTAAACTAGAAATAAACAAACTAATAGAAATAAAAACAAATAGAAAATCACAACTATAATAACCTTGGACTCCAGTCTTGCCTGAAGCGAAAGGACAATGCCCTCAAATTGGAATTGCTGGACCACTATTGTTTTTCCTCKGCCATTTAATTTTCGTCTCTTTCAACCATGATACAATATTTGCGGAGAAAGCCATTGGAGCAAATGGAACTTTTTTCGACTGTCGAGAAGACCTTTGACTGATAAGGACCTCTGACGGTATACTGACTTCTAAACAATTTCCGCTGCTCCTGATCGGAATACTAACAGGAATGGTATAAACTCCCACAAACAAAGATGGCTAGTATTCACAAACAGTTATTTTTCTACATTTAATTATTGTGTAGCAGCAGTTATAACATATAGACTACAAATGCTTGCTTACTTACTTTATGAATCCTCTTCATCCCTTTCGGAACATAAGGTCACAAGGAGCTCTCCACTTCTTCCTGTCTGGCAAAGTGTTGTGCCTCGCACTACATATAATGCTTGAAGTTTTTCTTTACCTCTAAAGGTTCTACTGACTCTGGGTGTTTTTGTGTTCCAAAGCTCTCCTCGACCTCCACAATCTCCCGGACAGCCTTCATGCAGTGCCTGCGCTGGGGGATGTGGTGCCCCTTCCAGGAGTGGGGTGCCCTGAGGGCCGAAGAAGTGAAGCTTAGTCTGCAGGGCGGCTCTACGCCCAACCCCTATGGAGTCATGGCCTATACCTCTTCCTCCAACAGCCAAAGTCCTGCCCAGGTAACACATATTTCTCATAATGTGTGATATTAACCAATTCATTAGATGAGATGATGGATCAGCTGCTCATTTGGCAGTCCCACACTGACTTCTCTTTCTATCTCCCTTTCTGTCTTTCTCTCGCTCTGCCTCTCTCGCTTTCTGTCTGTCTCTCTGGTCCTCTCTCGGAGGTGGTCGATGAGAGGGACATGGTCAGGTTCCGTCTGTCTTCCAGCTCAGTGCAGAAGGCCTCGTCCAGCACAGCCGTGTCTCTGAGGAGGAGCAGGACAGGACAGGAGGAAATGGCAGCACAGCAGAGGAAACCTCCCTCACCAGGTACATATCATCACGGGGGGATATCTCCATCTGTATCAGTCATGGATGGGACTCTTCCTGATTAATCAGGAATTCCTGCTTTTCTGGACATTATCCTTATTAACATTTTTATTTGAACTGAAGTATCCAATAGCCAATATCCAGCTTTTTCTGCTTTTCTATGTTGTCTTAATCACATAGCTGACATGTATCAGTAGCCTCAGTCACAATGTCCTTTTATTTCTCATAATGGCTTTAGTCTTCTAAAAAACAAACCGTTTCCCCCCCCCAAACGACTGACACATTCTGAACTCCTAAGTAGTGAAGAGATTCCCTTTGAAAATGGCTGACATAGAAAAGGTTATTTCTAGTTTGAATTGGACTATGAAATCACTTCAAATGTGACTGCCTGTGTTTGTTTCCTCACCATAACAGATTTTGTTTATCGTAACAGGGAAGCATGGCATGCCAGAAAGGCTGCTCGCAGACCAACATGCATACTTTTCAGGCACACACACTGCCACAGTTAGTCACCCCTGGAGAAGGGCTTCAAAGTTCTGACTACCATCCATCAGAAGCAATATGCATAATGGGACTCCCAACCACCGCAGTGTTATCTCATTGGCACCACCTGCTCTCTACAGGATTAGAATGCTCCGACAAAGAAGTAGAATATCCGGAAGAGACTTTGGCCAGGGCTCGATATGGCCCCTTGATTTTGAACAAGCCTGACATCGGTATCTCACGCTAGCTTCTGCTCCGGAAAAGAGTTGAGTTGCAATCCGAACTCATCAGACTTGAGCCTTTTTGGTAGGCTATGTATGCAGCAGAACCGGAGACATATTTTGCTATCTTTCGTGAAAGCACTGATGTGTTACTGTCTATGTATGGCACTCATAACAACAACGGCTAATGATATGACACTATTGTATTAGGGTACAGTTGCAACCTATATTGAAGGCACAGTTATTAGATCTCTTGTTCTATTAGTTATATTATTTCAGGTCTTTCCCAGAAAAGAGGTTGAAACCTCGAGAGAATTCCTGGTAAAAGAAAGGTTAGTTGAATTGCATTATTTATCTCCCATACTGAGCTTCAGAAAGATATTTATTTTATTTKATTTWATTTTATTTGAACAGAAAAAGAAAGAAAATAATAATAACTTTCAAGTGTCACTTATTGGAACTTCGAGCAGTTGTCCGTCACAGAATTMATTATAAAAGCCTGGTAAACACTTGGCACTCAGACACTCAGTCCATTGTCGTTGACAGAGGGTATATCTTGACTCTGAGTGGACTCTACATAGCCAATGATTTCCATCCTAATGTTGTCGCTCGTCAGCTTATCTTCCTACGCGGAGAATGGAGTTGATTTAGGTTCAGTTGGGGTGGCTGCTTCTTTGCAAAGTCTGTTTAATGACAGTTGAATCAGCGGTTGAAGTGTCCTCGAAAAGCCTTCTCTGAACATGTCGCCTAAATTATTTTGTGTTGGCTGCTGTTAAGGAAGTACACTATCATGAACCTCTGTCATTATTTTGATTTGGTGGTTTGAACAGTGCTGACTGTTGTCTGATTAGACAGAGGGGTGTATGTGTCGGTGTGTACAGTACGTGCGCTCATGTGTATTTGTTTGTTTTGTGCATTCTTGGCCACGTGTACGTGTGTGTGCATCTGTGTGCGTGTGTGTGCTTCTGTATAAGTGTGTGTGTTTGTTTGTGTTTTCATCTGTATGTTTCTCTAGAAGGCTGATAGAAACAACAGCTCATTTACAAGCCGAGCTGTGTAATTTATGTCTTTGTCGCCCCATGGCTGCGTCCGACAAGCAAGGAGGATCAAAGGAGGATCAAACATTCCACATTGCATTCCTACCCCTTCAGCCAGTAATTTGGAAATAGGGAAAGTAAGACACTTATCGATTCATACCGTTTTAGATGTATCCATGAGAAATGTATGATGGGCATTAAACCGAGTTCAGTATTTGTGTTTATTATAGATCCCCATTAGCTGCTGCCATGGAAGCAACTACTCTTCCTGGGGTCTCGCAAAATTAAGGCCGTTATACAATTTTAAAAACGTTACAATACATTCATTTCAGAATTCACAACAAACTAAGTGTGTGCCCTCAGGCCCATACTCCACTACCACATATCAACAACGCAAAATCCATGTGTGTGTTCAGTGCGTATGTTATTGTGTGTGTGTATGCATGTGTCTGTGCCTATGTTTGTTACTTCACAGTCCCCGCTCTTCCATAAGGTGTATTTTTATAAATCTGATTCTACTGCTTGCATCAGTTACCAGATGTGGAATGTCGTTCCATGTTGTCATGGCTCTATGTAGTGCTGTGCGCCTCCCGTAGTCTGTTCTGGACTTGGGGACTGTGAAGAGACCTCTGGTGGCATGTCTTGTGGGGTGTGACCTATGCGTTCTCACACAGTCCATGCACTCCCATTAATCAGGGAAGTAGCTACAGAACCCGCACTGTTTGCTTGACCGCCATCGTGTACAACTTGGCTAATGATAAGCAAAGCCGGGAAAAAAGTGGAAAAAACATCTAGCTGTGTCCTCTTAGATTATTATTAATTAATTCCAATGGCCCATACTTGCATTATTCACAATTTCCTGATTTCTCAGCTGTCAACATCTGTTTATCACTGATAAATCCACTTAATGATTTGAAAAGTAGAGTCTGCAGTGCCACTTAAAAGCACTCCAAACAAAATGGATGCCATAGAGTAGGTTGGTGCCATGGTAGTGTCATGGTACTAGTTCATCATCCAGCACTACTGTGTCCTCCTGTCCACACTTACTGTAGTCTGAGCAGATGGATGCTACAGCAAGGCTACTGCACCCCAGGCTACTGCAGCCATTTCCAAAAGGCCAGTCTGAGCCAGCAGACAAAGGATGAGAGAGAGAGTCACAGAGAAGGGGGGTGAGTGAGAGAGAGAAACTGAGCTGAGAGAGTTATAGAAAGAGAGAGAGGAAAACGGACAGAGGTAGGACGAGAGAGAGAGAGAAAAAAGCGAGAGTGAGATGGGGAGCCTTACATTTCGCCATCACTATGGCTACCGGTGCAGTTCACCCAGCGTTGCATAAGACATTTGAATCAGACTGTGACTGTGGCTAAAAGACAACACTGTCACAGATTGTCTGAGTGATGTTCCACTGTGTGCTTACTATCTAGTCTACAATAGGACAATTCTAATGGTTCATAGAAGTTGAATGTAGAAAAACATGTAACTGCTAAAATAATGGAAACACTTGAGTAAATGAGGGTTCTGGCAGCTCTTATGGTGTGGGGTGCATTTTCCTGGTATGGTTTAGGTCCACTTAACCCTTTTAGAGGGCAAGGTAAACGGCAATAAATACATAGCCAATTTGAGTGATTACTTACAACCTATAGTATGGTGAATAATTTCTATCCTGATTGGAGTGGATGACAATCCCTCCATCCACAGAGCACGAGTCGAGTAGTCACTGAATGGTTTGATGAGCATTGAAGCTATTCTGGCGGCTCGTGGTGCCCAACATCCTATTAAGACACTTTATGTTGGTGTTTCCATTATTTTGGCAGTTACTTGTAGCTCCGGGGTGACATTATAGGTACAGATCTAGGATCAGCTTCTCCTCCCCCAATTCCAACCTTAGCAATTGGTTAGGAAAATGCTAAACGGACCCATGATCAGCGTCTAGGTCCACCTTCACCTTACACTGTAGGGTAGGTAACTGCCAAAATAAAGGAAACACCAACATAAAGTGTGTTAATAAAATAGAACAGCTTCAATGCACCTCGGCATAGATTCTACAAGTGTCTGGAACTCTATTGGAAGGATGAAACAGCATTCTTCCATGAGAAATTCCATCATTTGGTGTTTTGTTGATGGTGGTGGAAAAGTGCTGTCTCACACCATGCCCATACTGGACGCACATGTGCACCATTATGCGCAAATTGATTTTGTCCAACCACACCAAACGCGATCACGACACACAGGTTGAATATCAAAACAAACTCTGAACCAATTATATTAATTTGGGAACAGGTCGAAAAGCATTAAACATTTATGGCAATTTAGCTAGCTAGCTTGCAGTTGCTAACTAATTTGTCCCATTTAGCTAGCTTGCTGTTGCTAGCTAATTTGTCCTGGGATATAAACGTTAAGTTGTTATTTTGCCTGAAATGCACAAGGTCCTCTACTCCGACAATGAATCCACACATGAAACGGTCAACCGAATTGTTTCTAGTCATCTCCTCCTTCCAGGCTTTTTCTTCTTTGGACTTTATTTGGCGATTGGCATCTAACTTTCATAAGAAGGTGTATTACCACAACCGACCAGCCTCAGTTTTTCTGTCAATCACCCACGTGGGTATAACCAATAAGGAGATGGCACGTGGGTATATGCTTCTATACATTAATGAGGACATGGGAGAGGCAGGACTTGCACCACGTTCAGCGTCACAAATAATACTGACTTCTATGTTAGCACTTGACAACGCAGACGCTCGTTGGTGCATGCGAGCAGTGTGGGTGCAATGATTTGAATAACATGTATGTGTACATTTTATTTTTGCAAAGCGAGCGGTGTGGTCAGCATGTTAGGCGCCGCTCCAGAATCTCCCATAAGTGTTCAATTGGGTTGTGATCTGGTGACTGACACACAAACACAAACTCTAAACCGCCTAATCTCCTTTGAGAACCCCTTTTCAAAGTCAATGAGAACTCATCTAGCCATGGTTTTCAAAATAATGTGTAACTGGTCTTCTTTTTTTTTTTTTTTTTTACATGACCTTAAGCATGATGGAGTGTTAATTACTTAATTAACTCAGCAACCACACCTGTGTGACCAGCACCTGATTTTAATTTACAGTACCAGTCAAAAGTTTGGACAAACCTACTCATTCAAGGGTTTTTCTTCATTTTTACTATTTTCTACATTGTAGAATAATAGTGAAGACATTAACACTATGAAATAATACATATGGAATATCATGTACTAATAAAAAAAAGTGTTAAACAAATCAAAATACATTTTATAATTGAGTTTCTTCAAAGTAGCCACCCTTTGCCTTGATGACAGCTTTGCGCACTCTTGGCATATTCTCAACAAGCTTCATGAGGAATGCTTTTCCAATAGTCTTGAAGGAGTTCCCACATATACTGAGCACTTGTTGGCTGCTTTTCCTTCACTCTGCGGTCCAACTCATCCCAAACCATCTCAATTGGGTTGAGGTTGGGTGATTGTGGAGGCCAGGTCATCTGATGCAGGACTCAATCACTCTCCTTGGTCAAATAGCCCTTACACAGCCTGGAGGTGTGTTTTGGGTCATTGTCCTGTTGAAAAACAAATGATAGTACCACTAAGCTCAAACCAGATGGGATGGCATATTGCTGCAGAATGCTGTGGTAGCCATGCTGGTTAAGTGTGCCTTGAATTCTAAATAAATCATAGACAGTGTCACCAGCAAAGCACCATCACACCACCTTCTCCATGCTTCACAGTGGGAACCACACATGCAGAGATCATCCGTTCACCTACTCTGCGTCTCACAAAGACACAGCGGTTGGAACCAAAACCTCAAATTTGGACTCATCAGACCAGAGGACAGATTTCCACCGGTCTATGTCCATTGCTTGTGTTTCTTGGCCCAAACAAGTCTCTTCTTCTTATTGGTGTCCTTTAGTAGTGGTTTCTTTGCAGCAATTCGACCATGAAGGCCTGATTCACACAGTCTCCTCTGAACAGTTGATGTTGAGTTTTGTTTGTTACTTGAACTCTGTGAAGCATTTATTTGGGCTGCAATCGGAGGCTGGTAACTCTAATGAACTTATCCTCTGCAGCAGAGGTAACTTTGGGTCTTCCTTTCCTGTGGCGGTCCTCATAAGAGCCAGTTTCATCATAGCGCTTGATGGTTTTTGCGACTTGAAGAAACGTTCAAAGTTCTTGAAATTTTCCGCATTGTGTGACCTTTGTCTTAAACTAATAATGGACTGTCGTTTCTCTTTGCATATTTGAGCTGTTCTTGCCATAATATGGACTTGGTCTTTTACTTAATAGGGCTGTCTTCTGTATACCACCCCTACCTTGTCACAAGACAACTGATTGGCCCTAACGCATTAAGAAGGAAAGAAATTAATCTATTGAAATGCTTCCAGGTGACTACCTCATGAAGCTGGTTGAGAGAATGCCAAGAGTGTGCAAAACTGTCATCAAGGCAAAGGGTGGCTACTTTGAAGAATCTCAATTATAAAATATATTTTGATTTGTTCAACACTTTTTTGGTTACTGAATGATTCCATATGTGTAATTTCATAGTTTTGATGTCTTCACTATTATTCTACAATGTAGAACATAGTAAAACTAAAGAAAAACCCTTGAATGAGTAGGTGTGTCCAAACTTTTGACTGTTACTGTACTTTGTATCCCTCATTTACTAAAGTGTTTCCTTTATTTTGGCAGATCTGTAGATCTCTGTAGCGATCCAGTGCATTCGTAAAAGTATTCAGACCCCTTGACCTTTTATACATTTTGTTACTTTACAGCCTTGTTCTAAAATGGATTAAATTGTTTTTTCCCCTCATTAAACTACACACAATACCCCATAATGGCAAACCAAAAACAGGTAAAACATTTTTTGTGACTATTAAAAATAAAATAACATCACATATACATACGTTTTCTGACCCTTTACTCAGTCTTTGTTCAAGCACCTTTGGCAGCAATAACAGCCTTGGGTATTTTTGGGTATGACGCTACAAGCTTGGCACACCTATATTTGGGGAGTTTCTTCCATTCTTCTCAGTAGACCTTGTCAAGCTTGGATGGGGAGCGTCGCTGCACAGCTATTTTCAGGTCTCTCCAGAGATGTTCGATCGGGTTCAAGTCCAGGCTCTGGCTTGGCCACTCAAGGACATTCAGAGACTTGTTCTGAAGCTTCTCCTGCGTTGTCTTGGCTGTGTTTTTAGGGTTATTGTCCTGTTGGAAGGTGAACCTTAGCCCCAGTCTGAGGTCCTGAGGACTCTGGAGCAGGTTTTCATCAAGGATCTCTCCTCCAGACGTGGCACTTGGCATTCACGCCAAAGAGTTCAATCTTGGTTTCATCAGACCAGAGAATCTTGTTTTGTCATGGTCTGAGAGTCTTTCGGTGGCTTTTGTCAAACTCCAAGCAGGCCTTCATGTGCCTTTTATTGAGGGGTGGCTTCCGTTTCTCCACTCTACCATAAAGGCCTGATTGGTGGATTGCTGCAGAGATGGTTGTCCTTTTGTAAGTTTCTCCCATCTCTACATAGCAACCATCGGGTTCTTGGTCACCTCCCTGACCAGGGCCGTTCTCCCCCGATTGCCCAGTTTGGCCGGGCGGCCAGCTCTAGGAAGAGTCTTGGTGGTTACCAAACTTCTTCCATTTTAAGAATGATGGAGGCCACTGTGGTCTTCATTTTTTTGGTACCCTTCCCCAGATCTGTGCCTCTACACAATCCTGTCTCGGAGCTCCACGGACAATTCCTTCGATCTCATGGCTTGGTTTTTGCTTTGACATGCAGTGTCAACTGTGGGACCTTATAAAGACCGGTGTGTGCCTTCCAAATTATGTTCAATCAATTGAATTTACCACAGGTGGACTCCAATAGAAACATCTCAAGGATGATCAATGGAAACAGGATGCACCTGAGCTCAATTTCGAGTCTCATAGTAAAGGGTCTGAATACTTATGTAAATAAGGTATTTCTGTTTTTTTATTTGTTATACATTTGCAAACATTTCTAAAAACCCGTTTTCACTTTGTTATTATGGGGTATTGTGTGTAGATTGATGAGGAACATTTTTTATTTAATCCATTTTAGAATAAGGCTGTAACATAACAAGTTGGGGAAAAGTCAAGGGGTCTGAATAATTTCCGAATGCACCGTAAATCATTGTAGTTCTATGTATTTGTCACTTTTCCGTTACTGTGTATGCATCTTATAGGGATGTCATTGGATGGCAAATTCAGTCAAGAATATGACGGTGCAAGTAAAATGTGCATTTTACAGCTAACTACATCCCTTTTCCTTCACCACCTGTGATATGTCCCAAATTGTACCCTATTCCCTTTATAATGCACTACAGGGCACATAGGGCTCTGGTCAAAAGTAGTGCACTATGTATTTAATAGAGTGCCATTTGGGACGTAGCCCTGGTTATGTTCTATTATTGGACCGTGGGGAGGAAATGACTCAATGTTATTAACTTTGGATCGTAGGAATAATGAAGAAGAAGTGTTTGTTTTTAGCAGAGTGAACAGGCAGAAGGAAGGCAATGCGGGCTGAATGAGAATAGTTATGTGAGAAGTAGCCATAGAATTCCATATTGAGTCTACCCATACGTTTACCAGTCAAATTGATATGGTCAGAGGTTCTATGTCCCTTCTAGGATTTATATTTCTATGGAAGTAAAAGGAACAGTAAATAAGAGCTGTGTTTTTTCACTGTTTTTCTTTTTCTCTTTAGGTCMAAGTCGGCGTGCCTCTCAAGCATCTCCTCCGGGATCGCCACAAGGCCCAGGGGTAAGACTGTCTCAAAGATCAGTTACCGCTAACATGGTCAGACATGATCAGTCATGGATAAACCGTTCCCTGAAGCCATGGTCAGCTCCACTCTGTTTTGAAGCATAGGTCTCCATACTGTCATAATGGCTCCTGAGCATTTATTAAGTGCTGATCTAGGATCAGGTCCCACCTGTCCATGTAATCATATTCATTGTGATCTTAAAGGAAAACTGATCATATCTGAGAGTCTTCATGAATACGAGCCTTCACTAGTAAACTAATAAAGCACTTAGTGTTAGTTGCTACCACAATAATACTACATAATAATACTACACAATAATACATAATATAATGTATATTAATGGCTCTGTTTGRTACCTAATGCTAAGAAAGTCAGATAGACAAACAGCACTCTGTGCCCCAGTTRTACATGATTATCTCTTGAAAGAAACATGGTCAGGGCGTCATTGTGTCATCTCTGTTCTAACGGGCTGTTTAAGTAAGGATGTTTGGTACATAAGTGTTAGGGATCAGGTCTATCAAAATATCCTGCAGCATATGATGTGGTACTATGGAGCAGAGAGCTTCATCTACTTAATATATGTGGGGAGGGTTTTTAATGACTAGTGTGTGTTACGTGCATGGGCGCATGTTTTTCAGTTGTGTGTGTGTGTGCTGGTACATATGTACTTGTGTGTGTGTTTCTGCACATGTGAATGTGAGTAACATGTTTGCTGTGTGCGTTTCTGCATGTTTGTAAATGTATGTACATTAATGTGTCTGAGTTTGCACGTGTGTGTGTGTGTGTGTGTGTGTGTGTGTGTGTGTGTGTGTGTGTGTGTGTGTGTGTGTGTGTGTGTGTGTGTGTGTGTGTGTGTGTGTGTGTGTGTGTGTGGTGTGGTGTGTGTGTGTGTGTGGCATGGTGAGCTGTGGGGTGTGAGTGATGTCTCTCAGGCTGAGTGGGGCTGTCAGTGAGGGGCCGGGCCCTCTGATGGATGCAGCTCTCTCACAGAGATAAGGCCCCACACACACACAGACAGACACACACAGTAGAGGAGAAGGATTAGCTCTGTCTCAGTGCTGGATCTATGGGCCATAATGAGGGCCTGGGTCTGCTCTCCTGCCTCTAGATTAAGTTTGCAGCTAAACATATCGGGTTGGAACAGGTGAAGGGAACAGAACCAAAAAACGGAAAATAACTAAATGTTTCAAGGAACAGAATCAGAACCGGGAACAAAAGGGATCTACTATACGAGTGTATAGTATCAGTATTGTATTGTTTCTTCATCCTATGTAATGTATTCTCAGTGAATTTGGGGATGTTTTTTCCCCCATTCATAGAAATGAGTCATTGAAGCTGTTAGGTTTATGTCCCATCCTACGTCCTGATATTACCAGGTTCTGACCGCTAGATGGTGCTGTTCCTGCTATTAAGTGKTATTTCACCCAAATTACATATTGGTTTAAGCAGTCTATTGACAATTTATGACATTAACCCATGCTTTGGTTTTGTTTACCTGGCCACTATCCCTTTAACATTGGGGCGCGGGGGATTCTTCACTTTTTTCAGAAACAGCACCATCTAGTAGTCAGAACCTGGTAATATCAGGATGTAGGATGGGACAAATACCTAACAAATTTTGTGTAGGGTGCCATCTTTCGGACGGGACGCTAAACGGGTGTCCTGAGTCTCTGTGGTCACTAAAGATCCCATGGTACTTATCGTAAGAGTATGGGTGTGAACCCCGGTGTCCTGGCTAAATTCCCAAGCTGTCCCTCATACCACCACGGTCACCTAATTATCCCCAGCTTACAATTGGCTCATTCATCCCCCTCCTGTCCCCTGTAACTATTCCCCAGGTTGTTGCTGTCAATGAGAATGTGTTCTCAGTCAATTTACCTGTTAAAATAATGGTAAATAAAATGACAAATCTATCTGAACAGGAAAAAATGAATAAAAATCACTGGGAATARATTACATATGATGAAGAAACAATACTCAGAGCCGCAGCTCCATACTACTTGTCAGACAAATAGAACTAGAGATACTAGATTCTCGTTGTTGGGTTGGGATTGGCGGGGGGTGTGGAGGGACCGTTTGGTTTGGTCCAAATCAAATGTTAGGCACTATATTTATTGACTGTTATATTAATCCTTTAAATTAAAATGGCCAATTTGGATGTACTCAATTATCTTAATTTCTCAGATATCAAATTATATTTCAACAAAATATTCTATTGTCATCTGTTTATAACTCTTTATTATAACTGTGCCCAATAATGGTTGTACCATCTTTTGTGCTGCTACCATGTTGTGTTGCTACCATGCTGTGTTGTCATGTTTTGCTGCCTTGCTATGTTGTTGTCTTAGGTCTCTCTTTATGTAGTGTTGTGTTGTTTCTATTTTTGTGATGTCTGTTTTGTCAAATGTTTATATTGTATTTAATTTGTATTTTTAATTCCAGGCCCCCATCCCTGCAGGAGGCCTTTTGCCTTTTGGTAGGCTGTCATTTGTAAATAAGAATTTGTTCTTAACTGACTTGCCTAGTTAAATAAAGGTTAAATAACAAATAAACTATATCAGAACAATCTGAGATGGTGGGTGTCGAAATCCTCTTATGTGCTTTTTAAGGTGGAACGACCCATCTGTAGCCTACCGACGTTACAAGCGTGATTCAGAAGATGGGTAGAGAAATTTGTAGCTAGAGAAGAATGGATTCACTTTTTCAATGCTAGTTAGGGATACTATAGTTCACATTGTATTTATTAACTACAAAAATTCTGGTGCTGCTCTGCACACACAAGCTTGTTAGCTAGCTAACGTTTAGTCAACTCTGAAGTTCAAAGACATTCAAAGTTCCTTTATAGAAGCCGCTCCTCCGTAGGTATAATTCTGTGGGCCTAATGAAGATAATGCATGTCATCACAACAAGATGCCCAGCGCTTCAAGGTTCTCGTGCTCTCTCCCCACGCACAAAATTTCAGTCGCATCTTGCGCACTGCACTTGTCTTTCCATCACGCATGTAAACAACTCACTGAGCTATACCTTGCCCGCTCCACAGCAATCTTCTCTATCTGCACAGCATGATTGATTAAGTAATTTAATCTTGTGTTAAATACATTTAAAAATATATTTCAGAGGTTTAAAAAGGAACAGAAAGGAACATTATAAACCTGTACTTTTTTGGGGGTTCAAACCAGTTCAGAACTTTATTTTGCTGGTCGAAACAGTGGAACGAAACAATTGGAAAATAATTTTGGTTCCAATGCCTGAAACATATTCTAGTAGCCTTGTACCTGCAGCGCCCAAGTTCTTATTGTCAAACGTACTCACGGACATACAGAAATGCAATAAATACACAGTTTTTTTAAAGAAAATTTATAATAGCCTATAATCTTGCAGGAAAGAACAGAAATGTTTTGTATTTGCTTACAACCCGGAGCTGGTATTTGGACCGGCGAGCCTCCGCTCGCTGGTCCATTTCTCTAGCCTTAGGCTAACTGCCGCCCCCACAAGCACCAGGCACCAACCAACTGAGCCATCAGAACAACAGAAGCGAGGCTACATGTATACATGTCAGATCAAAGTCGAGTATTCAACAATGCGGGGAATAAATAAAGAAAAGCTACAGTATAACTCATGATTTTGGCACAACTCTCCCTAATCCACAGTTCCAATTTATGTCTATAGAAATAACCTTCTTCATCAGCCATATCTCTGTGTCTCAAATGGCACCCTATTTCCCATTCAGTACACTACTTTGGAACACGGCCGGTAGGGCTCTGTTCAAAAGTAATGCACTATATAGGAAATAGGGTGCAATTTGGGAATCAACCTCGGTCTCCTACCCTGCATTACTGTCAAACACCATTTAATCAATGCCACCCGGCACAGAAATAGGACTGTAAACAAGATGTATTCACTGCTATATCTGCAAGCATTGTCGGATCTGACAACTTTGTTTTTCTGCATAAATTATTGATCCCTGACACTTTTGGTTCACTTTGAGCAGAATGCTAAGGCTCTATAAGACTATTTATATATAATATATAGAGCACTGTGTGTGTGTGTATTGCCTGGGATGCCCCCTTCCATCATAGGCCGGTCTTGGGTTATGTTATTGTTGTTACCTGTGTTGGCAGTCAACAGTGTTGCCGAGGTGATGCTCTCTGTCTCTCTGTCTCGCTCTCTCTCTCTGTGTGTCTCTCTTTCTTCTATTTCTGTATCTCTCCATTTCTCGCCCTCTCTTTCCCTAACTATGTTCTCCAATTTTCATCTCACTCTTTGTGACAAATGTATATTTTCTTCTCCCCCCTCAGTCAATCTTCAAATGTTTTTTCCCTCTCCATATCTTTTTCCTTCTGTCTCCCACCTCCTCTCGTTTTCTCACTTACTAAGAGACATATGATGACAACCGCCAGCTGAGAGGTCGACTCCACAACGGCGACACACACTCTCTCACACACACACACACACACACACACACACACACACACACACACACACACACACACACACACACACACACACACACAATCCCACATCGCAAGTCACCACAGCCTGCCACTGTGGGTGTGAAACACACCAGACACGAGCGAGGCACCTCTGTGTGTGAGAACACACACACAGGAGCAGGGGAACAGGCAGAGAAGAAGGCAATTAATGGTGGCGTTAGGCTTGAGCGCGAGCCGTACTGCCAACACTCTCTACCCAGCCTGTTTGCCCTGACACATAATGGGAGAGAAGACAACAACAGAGCAGTCAGCTGCTCACTGAGATGGTGGTGGCTCATGTCACTGTTCGACTGAAATTAACGTATTTGTACTGGCCCTGTTTGTCATCACTGTTATTTAAATATTGTCCCTTTTTATTAGAACTTGTTTGTTTGATGTCTGGTCAAGTTCAGTCTCATTGGAAACTGAAATGACAGGTGGATATGATTTGACACACACATTCCCGAAAATCCCACCCATCGTGTTATAATATGCTGCAGCTATAGAAGCGTATATATGGCAATGCTGTTATGTTAGCCATAGAGAACGCTCCCCACATAGTGCTCTACATAAGACTCTAATCTTGCTTTATTTTGCAGCAGTGATATGCGTTGTCATATTGTTTTAATAAAGTCTAAATAGTTCATGTGAATTCCTGTTGTTTCTCCTAGCTCTCTATGTCTCAGCTGGCAGCTACTTCACGCTACCCGACCATGAGCCACTCCACTGCCGTGTCGCCATGGCAACAGCCGTTTTCCTCTCAGCTCTATCCTTCCCCATTGGCATCGGCCCACCAGCTGTCACATGTCGTAAGATTCCACCCCCGTACCCTCTCCCACGCGCACACCGACACAAACACGCATGGGGATACACACAGTGCTACTCACACGCAGACACACTGCTACATACACACATATGGGCACTTTGCAGGTCTCTGACACACTCACGTATAAGTGTGCGCACACACACTCATGTATAATTTCCATGGATACACAGACAGCCACAGCGATTTGAATTCAAAGGCTCACTCACCTTTCTAACACAAAGCTATGTACAGACACACCTACAGACACACACACACAGGCACACGCGCACACACACAACCTTGAGAGTACACTTTTTGCTGAACTCCGGCATGCTCTTTGTCTTTGGGACTACACAAGGTTTTTCATCTTCTAAATCAAAATAAACACTCTCTGACTCTGCACTCACATCATTGTACAATGTCTGATCCAATTTTCTCAAGGTATCCAGTTTTTTTACAAGCTGGGATTTTCTATTTAACACTACCTGGACACACTACAAATGCATTCCATTCCAAGTTTGACATTGAACCCAATGCTAAATTTAATGCAAAGTCCATGTCCTAGATAATTTGATGTCTTTTCATGTTGAGTATARGGATTACAGAATAAGACCCAGTTCTCACTGGTTTTGTTAAAATGTTTTTGTGGCTTTTAAAGTAACTGACCAGTCAAAATCATACTTGTAAAAGGTCATATTCTGTTAATTCATATCCAAATAATGTTGTTGAGTAGTCCTATACTTGTAATTGTGGCCCAAAGCATAATTTTAATTTTAAAAAACACTTTAAAAAAACCCATCTGAAACTTGTACCTCTAACAGTTAAAAAAATGCTTGCTATTTTCTCATAGAACAGGATGTCATCTCCCTGAGGAGGATGAGCTAACCAATCAGTGGTCTACTTGCATAAATATGTTTAATGACCGGTATACTCCCACAGCATTCTGTTGTTGTGGTACGCCCACGCCATTCCAACACAGAAAAGCTGCTTTTTAACATATAAAAAAATAATAATAATAATTATGGAAAACAATATCACTCATATTGTAAGTAATTATAGGTCATATTTCAAAGAAATCTGGAAACACTGGGCAGTTACTTTAAAGAAGATCATTGTAAAGCTGAGGGTGCAGGAACAGGAACTGGGGTACTAATCGTGTTGAGTAACTTCTCGCAAAATAGGAACTGTAATCATTTTTCCTGTTACAACCATGTTGTTTTTGATTTCCTCACACACTCACAAGGATGCGTACATTTGGCGTCCATTCAATGTGTTTTTTTCTTCTTAAATGAATGYTGTGAAAATAGTACAGTATGAGTTTAATCTCGGGTGTCTGAGTTTAACTGTTGGATATGTGTTTCATTCTCATTACAATCCGTTTTAAACTGACTCAAATGTGCTTCAATATGTCTCTTTAATTTAGATGCCAACAAGAACATCCTTCTTCTCACAGACTTAAAGATATGCATAGCTGCAAGTGTTACCGCTTGTATCGCCAAATCAATGTCATTATCATTCTTGTATCCAGGACAGTAGAGACACAGAACTGGTACACATCATATTTATATTGCAGATAGCATAACAGACATAACACAGATTGCAGATAGCATAACACAAACAGGGTTTGAACCTGGGTCTCCTGTATGCCACAAGACAATGTTAGCCTGCTGAGCTAAAGCTTAGGCATTTGCTCAGGGAGCTAACACAAATATGTAGATGTGCTTCAAGGGAAATGTTTTGTGAATGTTAGCTAATGTAAGCACATATTTCAATTGTTTTGTGTCAGCAGTGAACATTCGCAACCGCTAGCTAACCTAAGTGTCTGTTTCGGGTTTAAACTGCTGCTTCAAATACAAATGGCCATGGAGACTTTCTATTAAATGTAGTAAGAATAGCGAAGTTTGAATATTGTTSRTAAAAAGCCACAGTAGAAATTAGCTATTTGCGACTTCACCGTAACATTATGGGATGTCAATTCAAATCGTTCAACTGAAATTGTTACTAAGAAATATGTTCTCTGCAAACAAAAGCCTTGTTAAACCCACCTCAGGTCTCCGGCAGTAGGCCTTTTTCAAGAGAAACATTCCAACCAACCCAGAACCACATCAAGATCGCAGGTTGACATTTATTGGGATGAGTCTTGTCCTAGATGGGCCAGCTGCAAAGTCGAAATTGGCTATATTGAAAAATGTGCCTTTTGGTCTTAATTTTACGTTACGGTTAGGCATTAGGTTTAGCAGTGTGGTTAGGTTTAGAATCATATTTTAGGGCTTTGATAGCTAGTGACCACTCTGCATAGCTCTCTTCAGAACTAAATTCATGACGAAAAACTCTAACCTGCATGTACAGTGCTTTCGGAAATTATTCAGACTCTTGACTTTTTTGAGAGTTAACCTTAAAATCTTATTCTCAAATGGATTTAAAAAAAAAAGTTTTCCCCCTCATCAATCTACACACAATACCCCATAATGACAATGCAAAAACAGGTTTTTAGAAGTTTTAGCAAATTGATAAAAAACATAAGTAGATAAGTATTCATACCCTTTACTCAGTACTTAGTTGAAGCACCTTTGGCAGTGATTACAGCCTCAAGTCTTCTTGGGTATGACGCTATAAGCTTGGCACACCTGTATTGAGGAGTTTCTCCCATTCTTCTCTGCAGATCCTCTCATGCTCTGTCAGGTCTCCAGAGATGTTCAAGTCCGACTCTGGCTGGGCCATCAAGGACATGTAGAGAGTCATCCAGAAGCCACTCCTGCGTTGTCTTGGCTGTGTGCTTACGGTCGTTATCCTGTTGGACGGTGAACCTTTGCCCCAGTCTGAGGTCCTGAGCGCTCTGGAGCAGGTTTTCATCAAGGATCTCTCTGTATTTTGCTCCGTTCATCTTTACCTCAATCCTGAGTAGTCTCCTAGTCCCTGCCACTGAAAAACATCCCCACATCATGATGCTATCACCACCATGCTTCACCGTAGGGATGGTGCCAGGTTTCCTCCAGATGTGACACTTGGCATTCAGGCCAAAAAGTTCAATCTCGGTTTCGTCAGACCAGAGAATCTTGTTTCTTATGGTCTGATAGTCCTTTAGGTGCCTTTTGGCAAACTCCAAGCAGGCTGTCATGTGCCTTTTACTGATGAGTAGCTTCCGTCTGGCCACTCTACACTAAAGGCCTGATTGTTGGAGTGCTGCAGAGATGGTTGTCCTTCTGAAAGGTTCTCCCATCTCCACAGAGGAACTCTGAAGCTCTGTCAGAGTGACCATCGGGTTCTTGTTCACCTCCCTGACCAAGGCCCTTCTCACCCAATTGCTCAGTGCCTCGACACAATCCTGTCTCGGAGCTCTACGGACAATTCCTTTGACTTCATGGCTTGGTTTTTGCTCTGACATGCATTGTCAATTGTGGGACCTTATATAGACAGGTGTGTGCCTTTCCAAATCATGTCCAATCAATTGAATTTACCACAGGTGGACTCCAATGTTGTTTTGGTTTGCAATGGACCCCGTAGTTCCACTCTCCGTACCTCTGATACCTCCTTTGTCCCACCCCCCACACATGCGGTGACCTCACCCATTGAGACCAGCATGTCCAGAGATACAACCTCTCTTATCATCACCCAGTGCCTGGGCTTGCCTCCGCTGTACCCGTGCCCCACCATACCCCTGTCTGCACATTATGCCCAGAATCTATTCTACCACGCCCATAAATCTGCTCCTTTTATTCTTTGTCCCCAACGCTCTAGGCGACCAGTTTTGATAGCCTTTAGCCGCACCCTCCGTAAATCATTGTAGTTCTATGTATTTGTCACTTTTCCGTTTACTGTGTTATGGCATCTTAATAGGGATGTCATTGGATGGCAAGTTTCAGTCAGAATATGACGGTGCAAAGTAAAATGTCGCCATTGTTTACACAGCTAACTATCTCCTCTTTTCCTTCACCACCTGTGATATTCCCAGAATTGTACCCTAATTCCCTTTAAATGCACTACAGGGCACATAAGGGCTCTGGCTCAACAAGTAGTGCACTATGTAGTTTAATTAGAGTGCATTTGGGAGCGTACCCTGGTTTATGGTTCTATTATTGGAACCGTGGGAGAAATGACTTCACATGTTACTTAACTTTGGATCGTAGGAATAGATGAAGAAGAAGTGTTTGTTTTTTAGCAGAGTGAACAGCCAGAAGGAAGGCAATGCGGGCTGAAGTGAGAATAGTTATGTGAGAAGTAGCCATGAAGAAGTTCCTTATATTGGAGTCTACCCCATACGTTACTCAGTCAAATTGATATGGGTCCAGAGGTTCCTACCCAGTCACTTCTAAGATTTAATATTTCTATGGGAAGTAAAGAAGCGAACAGTAAATAAGAGCTGTGTTTCTTTCACTGTTTTTCTTTTTCTCTTATAGTCTAAGTCGCGTGCCCTCTCAGCATTCATCCTCCGGGATCGCCACAAGCGACACTAGGGTAATTGACTTTCAAAGATCAGTTACCGCTAACTATGGTCAGACATGATCAGTCATGAGAAAACCGTCCCTGAAGCCATGGTCAGCTCACTCTTGTTTTGAAGCATAGGTCTCCATACTGCATAATGGCTCCTGACATTTATTAAGTCTGATTCTAGGATCAGGTCCCACCTGTCCATAGTAAGCATATTCATTGGATCTTTAAAGGGAAAACTGATATATATCATGAGTCTCATAATACTGACCTTCTACTAGTAAATAATAAAGCACTTAGTGTGTTGCGTTACCAACAATAATATACTATAATAATACACACAATAATACATAATAAATGTATATTAATGGCCTCTGTTGGCTACCTAATGCTAAGAAATCAGATAACAAACAGCACTCGTTGCCCCATCTACATGATTAATCTCTTTAAAAACATGAGCCAGGGCATTGGTCACTCTGTTCTAAGGGCTGTTTTAAGCTAAGGAATGTTGTGTACATAAGTGTTAGGATCAGGTCTATCAAAAATATCCTGCAGCATATGATTCGGTACTATGACGAGAGAGCCTCATCTACTTATATATGTGGGGAGGTTTTAATGACTAGTGCTGTGTTAGTGCATTGCCGCATGTTTTTCAGTTGTGTGTTGGCTGCTGGTACATATTGTACTTTGTGATGTGTGTTTCTGTCACATGTGAATGTGAGTAATGTTGCTGTGTGTCGTTTCTGGCATGTGTGAAAATGTATGTACATAATGTGTCTGAGTTTGCACGTTGGTGGTTGTGGTGTGTGTGTTGTGTGTTGTGGTGTGGTGTATGTTGGGTGGTGTGTGTGTGGTGTGTGTGTGTGTTGTGTGTGCATGGTGAGCTGTGGTTGGATGATTCTCTCAGGCTGAAGTGGCTGTCGTAGGGCGGGCCCTCTGATGGATGCAAGCTCTCTCACAGACATAAGGCCCCACACACACACAAATATGCTATCACACAGTAGAGGAAACGATTTAGTCGTCCTCAGTGCGATCTATGGCCATAATAGAGGCCTGGGTCTGCCTCCTGCTCTAGATTAAGTTTGCAGCTAAACCATACGGGGTGAACAGTGAAGGGAACAGAACCAACAAAAACTGGAAAAATAACAAATTTTCATAGGAACAGAATCAAACCGGAACAAAAAGGATCTACTATACGAGTTAATAAGTATCAGTAATGTAATTGTTTCTTCATCCTATGTAATTATTCTCAGATGATTTGGGCTCGTTTTTCCCATTCATAGAAATGAGTCATTAAGCTGTATGGTTTATGTCCCATCCTACGTCCTGATATTACCGATTCTGACCGCTAAGATGTGCTGTTTCCCTCAATTTAATGCTATTTCACCCAAAGTACAATATTGCTTTAAGCAGTCTATGCAATTTATGATCTTAACCCATGCTTTTGGTCGTTTACCTGCCACTATCCCTTTAACATTGGGAGCGCGGCGGAGATTCTTCACTTTTTTCAGAAACAGCACCATGCTAGTAGTCAGAACCTGGTAATATCACGAGTAGAAGGAAAATACCTAACAATTTTTGGTAGGGTTCCATCTTTCGACGGGGACGCTAAAACGGTGTCCTGAGTCTCGTGTCAACTAAAGATCCCGATTACTGTAATCGTAAGAGTATGGGTGGTGAACCCGTGTCCTGCTAAATTCCAGCTGTCCTCATACCACCACGTTCACCTAATTATCCCCAGCTTACAATTGGCTCATTCATTCCCCTCCTGTCCCCTTACTATTCCCAGTTGTGGCTCGTCAATGATAATGTTTCTCAGTCAATTTACCTGTTAAAATAATGTAAATAAAAGACAAATCTAATCTGAAAAGGAAAAATTGAATAAAAATCACTGGGAATAAATTACATATGATGAAGAAACAATACTCAAGCGCAGCTCCATAAACTTGTCAGACAAAAGTAGAACTAGAATACTAATTCTCGTTGTTAGGGTTGGGATTGGCGGGGGTGGGAGGGACCGTTTTTTGTCCAAAATCAAATGTTAGCGCACTATATTATCTGACTGTTATATAACCTTTAAATTAAAATGCCAATTGATTATCAATTATCTTAATTTCAAGATATTCAAATTATATTTCAACACCAAAATATTCATTTCATCTGTTATAACTCTTTATTATAACTGTGCCCAAAATGGTTGTAACATCTTTGTTGTCTGCTACCATGTTTGTGCACCAGGCTGTTTCATGTTTGCTGCCTCTAGTGTTGTCTTAGTCTCTCTTTATAGTGTTTGTGTTGTTTCTATTTTTGTGATGTCTGTTTTGTCAAAGTTTATATGTATTAATTTGTATTTCAATTCCAGCCCCCATCCTGCAGGAGGCCTTTCCTTTTGGTAGGCTTCATTGTAAAATAAGAATTCTGTGTCTTAACGACTTGCCTAGTAAATAAAGGTAAATAAGCAAATAAACTATATCAGAACAATTCTGAGATGGGGGTGCTAAAATCCTTTATGGCTTTTAAGTGAACGACCCATCTTGTAGCCTACCGAACCGTACAAGCGTGATTCAGAAGATGGTAGAAGAAATTTGAGCTAGAGAGAGAATGATTCACTTTTCAAGCTAGTAGGTATACTATAGGTTCACATTGGGATTTATTAACTACAAAAATTCTGGTGCTGCTCTGCACACACAAGCTGTTAGCTAAGCTAACGTTTAGTCAACTCTGCAAGTCAAAGACATTCAAAGTTCCTTTATTATAGAACCGCTCCTCCGAGCTATTAATTCTGTGGCCTTAATGAAGATAATGCATGTCAATCACAACAAGATGACCCCAGCGCTCAAGTTCTCGTGCTCTCTCCCCCACGCACAAAATCAAGTCGCATCTTCGACACTGCACTGTCTTCCATCACGCATTGTAAACAACCACTGAGCTATACCTTGGCCCGCTTTCCACAGCAATCTTCTCTTATCGCACAGCATGATTGATTAAGTAAATTTTAATCTTGTGCTTAAAACATTTATAAAATATGATTTCAAGGTTAAAAAAGAACAGAAAGGAAACATTAAAACCATGTACTTTTTTGGGTTCACACACCATTCAGAAGATTTATTTTGCTGGTCGGAAACAGTAGAACGCAAACACATGGAAATAAAATTTTGGTCCAATGCCTGAACATTATTCTAAGTAGCCTTGTACCTGCAGCGCCCAAGTTCTTATTGTCAAACGTACTCACGGACATACAGAAATCGCAATAAATACACAGTTTTTTTAAAGAAAATTTATAATAGCCTATAATCTTTGCAGGAAAGAACAGAAATGTTTTGTGTATTTGCTTACAACCCGGAGCTGGTATTTGGACCGGCGAGCCTCCGTCGCTGGTCCATTTCTCTAGCCTTAGGCTAACTGCCGCCCCACAAGCACCAGGCACCAACCAACTGAGCCATCAGAAAACAGAAGCGAGGCTACATGTATACATGTCAGATCAAGCGAGTATTCAACAATGCGGGAATAAATAAGAAAAGCTACAGTATAACTCATGATTTTGGCACAACTCTCCCTAATCCACAGTTCCAATTTATGTCTATAGAAATAACCTTCTTCATCAGCCATATCTCTGTGTCTCAAATGGCACCCTATTTCCCATTCAGTACACTACTTTGGAACACGGCCGGTAGGGCCTCTGTTCAAAAGTAATGCACTATATAGGAATAGGGTGCAATTTGGGAATCAACCTCGGTCTCCTACCTGCATTACTGTCAAACACCATTTAATCAATGCCACCCGGCACAGAAATAGGACTGTAAAACAATGTATTCACTGCTTATCTGCAAGCATTGCGGATCTGACAACTTTGTTTTTCTGCATAAATTATTGATCCCTGACACTTTTGGTTCACTTGTGAGCTAGTACAGCTATAAGGCTATATAATATAAAAGAGCACTGTGTGATAGTATGTATTGACCTGGAACTGCTTACTTGCCCCATCCTAGGCCGTGCTCTGGGTATGTTATTAGTTTGTTACCTGTGTTGGCAGTCAACAGTGTTGCCGAGGTGATGCTCTCTGTCTCTCTGTCTCGCTCTCTCTCTCTGTGTGTCTCTCTTTCTTCTATTCTTGTATCTCTCCATTTCTCGCCCTCTCTTTCCCTAACTATGTTCTCCAATTTTCATCTCACTCTTTGTGACAAATGTATATTTCTTCTCCCCCTCAGTCAATCTTCAAATGTTTTTCCCTCTCCATACTTTTTCCTTCTGTCTCCCACCTCCTCTCGTTTTCTCACTTACTAAGAGACATATGATGACAACCGCCAGCTGAGAGGTCGACTCCACAACGGCGACACACACTCTCTCACACACACACACCACACACACACACACACACACACACACACACACACACACCACACCACACACACACACCACACACACACCACACACACACATCCAACATCGCAAGTCACCACAGCCTGCCACTGTGGGTGTGAAACACACCAGACACGAGCGAGGCACCTCTGTGTGTGAGAACACACACACAGGAGCAGGGGAACAGCAGAGAAGAAGGCAATTAATGGTGGCGTTAGGCTTGAGCGCGAGCCGTACTGCCAACACTCTCTACCCAGCCTGTTTGCCCTGACACATAATGGGAGAGAAGACAACAACAGAGCAGTCAGCTGCTCACTGAGATGGTGGTGGCTCATGTCACTGTCGACTGAAATTAACGTATTTGTACTGGCCCTGTTTGTCATCACTGTTATTTAAATATTGTCCCTTTTTATTAGAACTTGTTTGTTTGATGTCTGGTCAAGTTCAGTCTCATTGGAAACTGAAATGACAGGTGGATATGATTTGACACACACATTCCCGAAAATCCCACCCATCGTGTTATAATATGCTGCAGCTATAGAAGCGTATATATGGCAATGCTGTTATGTTAGCCATAGAGAACGCTCCCCACATAGTGCTCTACATAAGACTCTACTCTTGCTTTATTTTGCAGCAGTGATATGCCGTTGTCATATTGTTTTAATAAAGTCTAAATAGTTCATGTGAATCTCTGTTGTTTCTCCTAGCTCTCTATGTCTCAGCTGGCAGCTACTTCACGCTACCCGACCATGAGCCACTCCACTGCCGTGTCGCCATGGCAACAGCCGTTTTCCTCTCAGCTCTATCCTTCCCCATTGGCATCGGCCCACCAGCTGTCACATGTCGTAAGATTCCACCCCCGTACCCTCTCCACGCGCACACCGACACAAACACGCATGGGGATACACACAGTGCTACTCACACGCAGCAACACTGCTACATACACACATATGGGCACTTTGCAGGTCTCTGACACACTCACGTATAAGTGTGCGCACACACACTCATGTATAATTTCCATGGATACACAGACAGCCACAGCGATTTGAATTCAAAAGGCTCACTCACCTTTCTAACACAAGCTATGTACAGACACACCTACAGACACACACACAAGGCACACGCGCACACACACAACCTTGAGAGTACACTTTTTGCTGAACTCCGGCATGCTCTTTGTCTTTGGGACTACACAAGGTTTTCATCTTCTAAATCAAAATAAACACTCTCTGACTCTGCACTCACATCATTGCACTCCACAATGTCTGATCCAATTTTCTCAAGGTATCCAGTTTTTTTACAAGCTGGGATTTTCTATTTAACACTACCTGGACACACTACAAATGCATTCCATTCCAAGTTTGACATTGAACCCAATGCTAAATTTAATGCAAAGTCCATGTCCTAAGTAAATTTGATGTCTTTTCATGTTGAGTATACGGATTACAGAATAAGACCAGTTCTCACTGGTTTTGTTAAAATGTTTTTGTGGCTTTTAAAGTAACTGACCAGTCAAAATCATACTTGTAAAAGGTCATATTCTGTTAATTCATATCCAAATAATGTTGTTGAGTAGTCCTATACTTGTAATTGTGGCCCAAAGCATAATTTTAATTTTAAAAAAACACTTTAAAAAAACCCATCTGAAACTTGTACCTCTAACAGTTAAAAAAATGCTTGCTATTTTCTCATAGAACAGGATGTCATCTCCCTGAGGAGGATGAGCTAACCAATCAGTGGTCTACTTGCATAAATTGTTTAATGACCGGTATACTCCCACAGCATTCTGTTGTTGTGGTACGCCCACGCCATTCCAACACAGAAAAGCTGCTTTTTAACATATAAAAAAATAATAATAATAATTATGGAAAACAATATCACTCATATTGTAAGTAATTATAGGTCATATTTCAAAGAATCTGGAAACACTGGGCAGTTACTTTAAAGAAGATCATTGTAAAGCTGAGGGTGCAGGAACAGAAACTGGGGTACTAATCGTGTTGAGTAACTTCTCGCAAAATAGGAACTGTAATCATTTTTCCTGTTACAACCTGTTGTTTTTGATTTCCTCACACACTCACAAGGATGCGTACATTTGGCGTCCATTCAATGTGTAGAAACATCTCAAGGATGGTCATTGGAAACAGGATGCACCTGAGCTCAATTTCGGGCTCATACAGCAAAGGGTCTGAATACTTATGTAAAGTATTTTTAATACATTTGCAAACACAAAAATAATCCTGTTTTTGCTTTGTCATTATGGGGTATTGTGTSTAGATTGATGAGTAAACATTTTTATTTAATCCATTTTTTAATAAGGCTGTAACGTAACAAAATGTTGACAAAGTCAAGGGGTCTGAATACTTTCCAAATGCACTGTATATCAAACAGACAGAGGACATAATAATCTAACATCAATGTAGTAGGTATTCAAGTAAAGTGTTAGCCATTTAAATTTACTTGAATCACCCTCGACTGCAGTGCCTAGTGTTTTTCTGTAGGCCTAACTAACTACTATAGGTCATTGTATAGGTTTCAATCATGGCGGTGTTGCGGGTGTCACAGTGTGACTTTGATGGAGGTCATTAAGGAGGAGGGTGATGGAAGGTCTTGTAATGTTCTGGCAGGTGTTTTCTTCCACCAATCACCACTAGGACAGGAGAGTGAGGACTGGACTGGAAAATGACGCCATTACCTCTACACAGCTAATTAGCAGCGAGGTTGTGTTCATTAGCCACTAAACAAAATAAAATTGACAAAAAACGGGGAGGGACTATCTGATCCTTTTTTCCATTGCAAACCGTTTTGCTAGGGTGTGCGCTAATGATTACATCCCTGATACATCGTTCTCAGTGATGCATGTGTCAATGATTCAGGGGAGTCGTTCTCGGGGAAACATTTTACATTAAGTTCCCCATAAAAATTGTCATTACTTGAACTACGTGCAACGAACCCAGGTAGACGCGTTCCATTAACGTAATAAGGGAAACTGACCAATCTGTTTGTTTAGTAGAATAATAGTTTAGTACAATTTTTTAAATAAAATTTGTTTAATTACATTTCCTGTAATTAGGTAATTTTAGGGTGACTTTATGTAAAGTTTGATGTCAACCGCTATACATTGATCAGGCTCTCTCTCTTTCTCTCCTTTTTTTRCGCTAATTTCTTCTTTCTCTCGCTTTCTCTCTCGCTTTTTCTCTCTCTCTTTGTGATAGGAGCTCCCAGCTGCCAGCAACATCACCCACCTTGAGGTGGACCTAAACGTGTCCCCTAGGGACCTCCTCCCTGCATACCAATCTGCCGCGCTGGCCAACGAGGGCCACCTGGAGCTCCAAGAGCTGCCATTCACCCCCATCCATGCCCCCATCATCACCATGGGAACACATGCTGTGCCCAGGTGAGCACCAGAGGCCAGGGTCCTTGTCACAGCCAGCGGTTTCACACATCGGTCCCTCGTCTGCTTTGGGTGCCTCACAGAACGCCTGCATGTTAATGGAAGGATAGGGTCCTCAAGGTCCTTTATATCGACGTTACAAGGAGGTGTCCTGGGAAAAATTGCATAAACGGCAGGACAAAATGAATTAGTTAACCGTGACCCTTCAAAGCTAACTACAGCTGGATTAGTAGTACTGTATCTCAAGTGGTGTTGTCATTTAAAGGGCTTTATCGCCGGCGCTAATGCAGTTCTACACTAGTCTCGACCCTGGTATTTTACAACCATGATAAGTCACTCGCATCTAATCAGTCAGGCTTGAGTAGCATTCACGGTCCACACTTGCGGCTGTCACTGAAGTGTGATAAAAGGCTATTGAATGGTAACCGGCCTCGCACCGTGGCTTTGAACATGCCTCAAACACTCTCCTTGTTTTAGCTGCCGTGTTATCTCCGTCCAAAGGTTTGGGCATCGGTCCATTACACCACAATTCTCTACTGTCTTGCTATCTACCGAGAGATCTATGGGTCAGCTAATTTGTCTAATGTGCAGTGGGTAGTATACAGTAGGTGGAACATTCAGTTAGGAGACAATTTAGAGGAGTAGGATCCTGTTCTAAAATAGCATCTCAAGGGGCTATTTACGATACAAGGCGGTGTGCAGTAGTCATTTTTAAAGGGGGGGCCCATTCTMTAAATAACCTGTGAGTACTAACATCATATCTGTTTACTAAATAGATAATATAGAGCTAATATAATGTAGGCGGTAGGCTATCATAATAGCAGTCATAATATAGTACAGTCATGGTGTAACAGAGGAATACCACATGAGAAATGACGCCGTGCAAATAACAGACACGGCGGCCGGCGCTCAAACAAACATTTTACATTTACATTTSAGTTATTTTGCAGACACTCCTATCCAGAGCGACTTACAGTAGTGAGTGCATACATTTTCACATTGTTCGTATTTGTCCCCCGTGGGAATCGAACCCAGAACCCTGGCGTTGCAAGTGCCATGCTCTACCAACTTAGCAAACAGTTGCATTAGCACAGAATCAGATGAAAACAATTGGCTGGCATGGAAACTAGTCTTACAGGCTGTGTCCCAAATGACACCCATTATCTTTGACCAGGGACCATACAGTGCATTCGGAAAGTATTCRGACCCCTTGACTTTTTCCACATTTTGTTACGTTACAGCCTTATTTTCTAAAATGTAAAAAAAAWAAAAGATTTAATACATCAATCTACACACAATAGCCCATAATGACACAGCAAAAACAGGTTTTTATKATTTTTTTCATTTACATAAGTATTCAGACCCTTTACTCAGTACTTTGTTGAAGCCCCTTTGGCAGCGATTACAGCCTCGAGTCTTCTTGGGTATGACGCTACAAGCTTGGCACAACTGTATTTGGGGATTTTCTCCCATTCTTATCTGCAGAACCTCTCAAGCTCTGTCAGGTTGGATGGGGAGTGTRGCTGCACAGCTATTTTCAGGTCTCTACAGAGATGTTCGATCAGGTTCAAGTCCGGGCTCTGGCTGCGCCACTCAAGGACATTCAGAGACTTGTCCCTAAGCCACTCCTGCGTTGTCTTGGCTGTGTGCTTAGGGTTATTGTCCTGTTTGAAGGTGAAGCGTCGCACCAGTCTGAGGTCCTGAGTGCTGTGGAGCAGGTTTTCATCAATGTACTTTGCTCTGTTCATCTTTCCCTCGATCCTGACTAGTCTCCCAGTCCCTGACGCTGAATAACATCCCCACAGCATGATGCTGCCACCACCATGCTTCACCGTAGGGATGATGCCATGTTTACTCCAGATGTGACGCTTGGCATTCAGTCCAAAGAGTTCAATCTTGGTTTCATCAGACCAGAGAATCTTGTTTCTCATGGTTTGAGAGTCCTTAGGTGCCTTTTGGCAAACTCCAAGCACGCTGTCATGTGCCTTTTACTGATGAGGGGCTTCCTGGCCACTCTACCATAAAGGCCTGATTGGTGGAGTGCTGCAGAGATGGTTGTCTTTCTGGAAGGTTCTCCCATCTCCACAGAGGAACTGGAGCTTTGTCAGAGTGACCATCGGGTTATTGGACACCTCCCTGACCAAGGCCCTTCTCTCCCGATTGCTCAGTGTGGCCGGGCGGCCAGCTCTACGAAGAGTCTTGGTGGTTCCAAAGTTCTTTCATTTAACAATAATGGAGGCCACTGTGTTCTTGGGGATCTTCAATGTTGCAGACATTGTTGGCTACCCTTRCCCAGATCTGTGCCTCGACACAATCCTATCTCGGAGCTCTACGGACAATTCCTTCGACCTCATGGCTTGATTTTTGCTCTGACATGCACTGTCAACTGTGGGACCTTATATAGACAGGTGTGTGCCTTTCCAAATCATGTCCAATCAATTGAATTTACCACAGGTGGACTCCAATCAAGTTGTAGAAGCATCTCACTGGAAACAGAATGCACCTGATTCTCATAGCAAAGGGTCTGAATACTTATGTAAATAAGGTATTTCTCTTTTCTCTTTTTAATACTTTTGCAAAATGTTCTATAGACCTGTTTTCGTTTTGTTATTATGGGGTATTGTGTGTAGATTGACGAGAATTGTTTATATTTTTTATCCATTTTATAATAAGGCTTTAACCTAACAAAATGGGGAAAAAGTCAAGGGGTCTGAGTACTTTCCGAATGCACTGTTAGGATGCAGTATACAGTATACTGTAGGTAATAGAGTGCCCTTTAGGATACAGACGCAGTGTCTGGAACACAGACAGGCGTAGTGCTGTTCGCTGGGATGTAACGTATGGGACTGTGTCTTTTTTAAATGTTATATATCTTCTGAGCGAAATGACCCACTTATTTGAGGAGGATCACAATGAACTTCAAATAACTTTCTTAATTTCATTTCAATAATCACAACTGTGTGTCAGATTGAACCCCTTTGAAATTAAGACAGTGGCTCAAATATTAATACAATCGGGGGTGAATTAAGATGGGAAGACGGAAGTGTGAAATGAGTGTATATACCCATGGCAAACTCGCTCATTTGATAAGGTCTTTGGCATTCCCCTCTGAATAAGCCCAAAACATAATTAGTTATGAGTCTGTTTTTTCGTATTACTTTTGAAGTAAATTGTATTTACTGATATGATTTGTCACATTCGTCTTACTGACATTCTCGTGGTAAACAACAGATTGTTAATTTTCCTTTCCCTGAATGTGCACTTTAACCAACCATCTGTGTCTGCTGCTCTGCTACTTATCATGCACGGAGTAGTCCATGTCAATATCAAAAATATAAGTTATGGATGTTACCATGGTTTCAGAAAAACAGGTGGGCCACTGTGATTAGAGATATCTACAGATTATGGTTGAAATCCTGAGAGAGCGTTTTGACACTGGTCCTCCTCTCCCCCCAGACGGGATTCTCTCTTCGTATGTTATCGATGAACAGGGCGGGGATGCCAACATCCTCAAACCATCTTAATCATTCTCCCTCCATGTTTCGAATGCCAACCTGAGTATTAGGGTTGGGGTCAATTGCTCTCTTCGTGAATTGAAAACAAACCCTCTTTGAATACATTATAATGACTATAGAGTATAGTATTAGGACTATGTCACTGGAATTGAACCCAACCCATGTCACTGCGTTTTTCCATTAAGTTTGGTTGCTAATACAAATAGCTTTGTACTCTCTAGGGCTGTGTCTGAAATTAGACCATTTTCCCTAGTATATATAGTACACTACTTTTGGCCAGAGCCTCATGGGCTTCCTAATGGGCTCTGGCCAAAAGTAGTGTGCTATATAGGGAATAGGATCGATGCCGTTTCAGACGAAGCCTAGATTCTTCTTTTGGATTGTTTCCTCTTTTTTTGCAGCTCTTCCTCTGTGAGTTCCAGGAGCTCCCTGGCCCACCTCTACTCAGCCGGCTTCCCCTACATCACAGACCCCAGTGGGCTGGTGGCTGAAGTGCTGGACCCGACAGAACCAGTCAACTTTGACCCCCAGAGAGAGGAGGCGGATCCCCTGCAGGGCAATGTGCTCCTGCTGCAGTTTCTGGCATTTTCCAGGTGAACCCACAGCCGTCTGGTCATGTTTGTGGCTCTACGGCACCATGCATAAACATCACCCGCATAGTGTAGGCTGAGATTGATTCTAACCAGCATGTTATGTACTCTGTTGAACTGTACATTGTCTTCCAATGTTCATATAGGATGGATTTGCCCTGTGCCTCCTGAATGCAATCTATGTATAAGGGTGTATCATAACTTCAGTCAAATGTTCACTTTGTCATGCATTGATCTCACTGGGCGAATAAGTGAACATTTGACTTAAGTGAAAGCTAGGATTCTCCCCATAGTGAAGAAACCACATATGAGGATTTGAGCTTGACTATTTTTGTCTGCAAATAAGAATAATGGGCTTGAAAGAAATGACATTTTATATGAGCCTCCACACCACTTAGTATGAAAATATAAGAAGAGACATTTCCTGTGTGCACTTGGTCGCCAGCCAAGGACATAAGGTGCTTTGTGATGTTGACGTCCAGCCAAGATTACTTCAGTGCACTTACACACACTTACTCTTGGCGATTTAAGGCTCACACACACGCACAAAAATACACACACACATACACAAAGCCTTGTCAAATACATCCCAGGTCCTGCAGCTGTCCCCTCTGCCAAAGCCTGACTTTTATTTTGTCATCAGCTCTGTCATCCTCAAGATAAAAGCATCAGGCATTTGTCATATGCATCACCGACGGCCCTGCGAGCAAAGGTACAGCCACTTCTTTTGTGGCTGCAGCTTTGAGGCTTCAGCGCAGTTTGAAACATAATGGGAGCTTTTATGTTTTGACGATTACCGCTCTGACTGAATTGCAGGCTGGCAATTTACAGTAGTCTACCTCACATAAAAGGAATCAACAGATACTGCTCAAAYGTGCCATAAGTGGGGGGAAATTAAGGATGTGACATTTGTAACAAAAAAAAGGGTATTTTATAAAGCTCGACGTTATCCTTTTTCCTGCCATCTCAGCTGCTCACTACTGTCAGGCTTGTAGGCCTTTCAGCATTTTCACTAAAACAATTTCAACCACCTCACAAATACATACTTCATGCCAACTTGAACGATCTCCAAGAGTCCTCGGTATTCGCGGCTCGCTCTGAAACAATGGGCACGARACACTTTGTTTCCCTAACAAAATTACCTAATAAACATGATGAACGGGTACAGCGGGCAAGGGGGAATGACTGTGAACCAACYAGTCTCTGGAATGACTGTGATATAATTTCTGCGTCTCTCTCTACAATGCTATAATTATCAATCTTGTCTGTTTACTGGAAGAATATTAATGTCTGCTTGTGTCAGAAATGGCACCCTATTCCCTATATTGTGCACTGTGCCCTATATAGGGAATAGGGTGCCATTTGGGACACAACCCCAATCTCTGTAGCCACATAGAGACATTAGCTTGCGCCGGCCTCTTTATCACGGGAATCTCTGCCTGTGTGTCTCCTTGGTCAGACTTTGCTCTTATTAAATTCCACTTCAACGTGGTGGTTTTGATACCGTTCATGCTCAGTGGGCCTCACAGTGACTGCCTCTCCCTAAACGCTTCTCCTCCTATTTATATAATGCCCAATGATTGATTGCTAATCTTCTCGCAAGGAAATAGAGAAGTAATCGTTTCCGTCCCTAATCTCACTCGCAGCTCATTTATTCCAAGCACCGAGACTGAGGGGACGGCGGGCGAGAGTTTGGGCCCACCCACGGTTTGGAGAGTATGTGTGTGGAGATTGTGTGTGTTTAGTGCTAATACGCTCAGAGGGTGGTCGTTTTAAATCGTGTGAAATAGAAGAAAGTTGAGGACTGATTTAGATTCAATCACTCTACCACCTATAGTTGATTTCCAGACTAGGACAAAAGCTACATTCCTCTTGCTCTGAAAGCAAGTAAACTTGCTCCCATCATTACAATGGAAAAAAAAAATACTTCTCACTGCCAATCAGAACAAGCATGCTTTCTCATTGCACAGACATTTTTTACCCCCAGATACAGGGTTACAACAGGTTTTTATAGAGTAGGGCCATTGATTTTATCACAGAAGATGAATCCATCCATCTAAAAGGTGTGATGCTGTAGGCCTATAGCTGCTGAGAGGGCACCTTTTCTATCAGTCTCTGATTTATGGGGGTTTCATTAAGTGATTTAGCCCTCCTAATCTCAGAACACTATTGGTTTTGTCGTTTTAAGGAACTGTAAAAAGGACACATCTGTAGGGACGGGGATGTGGGGGAAAAGTGTTGATTTTTGTTTCCAGGAAACCGACGAAGCTGAATGATTGACTGATCTGACTCTCTGATCCAATTTGATTTAATGACATTTTTAAATAGGTGTTATTAAATCCTAAATGTGCTTCTCCCACTGCACATGGATTGGTTCGATAAAATAATGATCATACTTGGCAGGAGCTCAGCGACGATATTCCAAGTAGAGCGTAATATTAAAGTGAATATAACATATGCCCGTGTACTGTGTTGAGTAGCAGACTTTATTATCCCCCAAGGGGCAATTTGCTATACGGAAAATAGACAAATTCTGTACATGGACAACATATAGAACAWATACAACATATAGCCAAGCAAAAGTGTAATCAATTCATAAAAAATCAAGATGGCCTACTTTAACTGATATAGCCTTTAGCGTAATAGTAATTGTGTAGTTTATTGAGAATGGTGAATGTGGTATACATTGTAGACTAAGTCAGGGTTAAAAAATGTGAATCGCACCTACTGTATGTTGGAGTACATGAAGTCAACGTCATATAACATTAGGGTTTAGTGTGAATAAACGCTATGTTGTAGTGTATGAAGTAATGTTCAGTGTGAATAGTGTGTACTACAGTACATGCAGGTTACATCATGTAATGTAAGGGTTTAGCATAAATAAACGGTGTAACCTTTGTTTCCTCTCTTCCTGTTTGCCCACAGGATACCACAGCAAGGGGGGAGCAGCAACTGGCCAGACTCTGTTCATTTCACCTTCCAGCTCTACCGCTTCCCACCAGTGACCACACAGTGCCTGAAACTACTGGGCATCGACAAGCTGCCGAAGAAATCCAGCGAGACGCCTCCCTGTGTCCTGGCCGTCATTAACAAGGATGGGACAGTCAACTCTGGTAAGGGGGGACCAGAGGAAACATTTTGAACTGTACCAACCAGACGTGAATTCAAATAAATCAAATTTATTTATATAGCCCTTCTTACATCAGCTGATATCTCAAAGTGCTGTACAGAAACCCAGCCTAAAACCCCAAACAGCAAGCAATGCAGGTGTAGAAGCACGGTGGCTAGGAAAAACTCCCTAAAAACGCCAAACCGAGGAAGAAACCTAGAGAGGAACCAGGCTATGAGGGGTGGCCAGTCCTCTTCTGGCTGTGCCGGGTGGAGATTATAACAGAACATGGCCAAGATGTTCAAATGTTCATAATGACAGCATGGTCAAATAATAATAATCACAGTAGTTGTTGAGGGTGCAGCAAGTCAGCACCTCAGGAGTAAATGTCAGTTGGCTTTTCATAGCCGATCATTCAGAGTATCTCTACTGCTCCTGCTGTCTCTAAGAGTTGAAAACGCAGGTCTGTGACAGGTAGCACATCCGGTGAACAGGTTAGGGTTCCATAGCCGCAGGCAGAACAGTTGAACATGGAGCAGCAGCACGGCAGGTGGACTCGGACAGCAAGGAGTCATCATGCCAGGTAGTCCTGAGGCATGGTCCTAGGGCTCAGGTCCTCCGAGAGAGAGAGAGAATTAGAGAGAGCATACTTAAATTCACACAGGACACCGGATAAGACAGGAGAACTACTCCAGATATAAACTGACCCTAGCCCCCGACACATAAACTACTGCAGCATAAATACTGGAGGCTGAGACAGGAGGGGTCAGGAGACACTGTGGCCCATCCGATGATACCCCGGACAGGCCCAAACAGGAAGGATATAACCCACCCACTTTGCCAAAGCACAGCCCCCCACACACTAGAGGGATATCTTCAACCACCAACTTACCATCCTGAGACAGGCCGAGTATAGCCCACAAAATATTATTTGAAATCATTTCAAATACTTTAGCTGGGCTTGATTGAGCTTGCCTGGCTCAATGGAACAGTAGAATAGTTGCGCTAACTTGCAAATCCGCTGATCTGGCACTCAAGCAGGCTAAAGAAAACACAAGTATTTCAAATAGTATTTGAACCCATGTCTGTTGAATATTTGCAAACACTCTTACTCAATCATAGAGCTCATGCATAGGGCCTAAGGAAACGGCCTAGTATTAGTACCGCTACTGAGTAAGAGGAACTTCCGGCGCCGAAACGAGATGGCGCCTCGCTTGGCGTTCCTTGAAAATATGCAGTATTTTGTTTTTTTATGTGTTATTTCTTACATCGGTACCCCAGGTAATCTTAGGTTTCATTACATACAGTCGGGAGGAACTACTGAATATACGATTACGTCAACTCATCATCGTTCCTACAGGAATATGACTTTCCCGAAACGGATCCAGTGTTTTGCCTTCCACCCAATACAATGGATCTGATCCCAGCCGGCGACCCTGTGCGACGCCGTAAAAGGGGCAAACGAGGCGGTCTCTGGTCAGGCTTCGGAGACGGGCACATCGCGCTCCACTCCCTAGCATACTACTCGCCAATGTCCAGTCTCTTGACATAAGGTTGATGAAATCCGAGCACGGGTAGCATTCCAGAGAGACATCAGGGATTGCAACGTGCTCTGCTTCACGGAAACATGGCTAACTCAAGAGACGCTAACGGAGTCGGTGCAGCCAGCTGGTTTCTTCATGCATCGCGCCGACAGAAACAAACATCTTTCTGGTAAGAAGAGGGGCGGGGGGGTATGCCTTATGATTAACGAGACGTGGTGTGATCATCATAACAACACACAGGAACTCAAGTCATTCTGTTCACCTGATCTAGAACTCCTCACAATCAAATGTCGACCGCATTATCTACCAAGGGAATTCTCTTCGATCATAATCACAGCCGTATATATTCCCCCAAGCAGACACATCGATGGCCCTGAACGAACTTTATCTGACTCTTTGTAAACTGGAAACCACACACCCTGAGGCTGCATTCATCGTAGCTGGGGATTTTAACAAGGCTAATCTAAAAAACAAACTCCCTAAATTCTATCAGCATATCGATTGTGCTACCAGGGCTGGAAAAACCCTAGATCATTGTTATACTAATTTCCGCGACGCATATAAGGCCCTCCCCCCCCCCTTTCGGAAAAGCTGACCACGACTCCATTTTGTTGATTCCAGCCTACAACAGAAACTAAAACAACAAGCTCCCGCGCTCAGGTCTGTTCAACGCTGGTCCGACCAATTTGATTCCACGCTTCAAGACTGCTTCGATCACGCGGATTGGAATATGTTCCGCATTGCGTCCAACAACAATATTGACGAATATGCTGATTCGGTGAGCGAGTTCATTAGGAAGTGCATTGACGATGTCGTACCCACAGCAACGATTAAAACATTCCCAAACCAGAAACCGTGGATTGACGGCAGCATTCGCGTGAAACTGAAAGCGCGAACCACTGCTTTTAACCAGGGCAAGGTGACCGGAAGCATGACCGAATACAAACAGTGTAGCTATTCTCTCCGCAAGGCAATCAAACAGGCTAAGTCCCAGTACAGAGACAAAATCGAGTCGCAATTCAACAGCTAGACACAAGAGGTATGTGGCAGGGTCTACAGTCAATCACGGATTACAAAAAGAAAACCAGCCCGTCGCGGACCAGGATGTCTTGCTCCAGACAGGCTAAACAACTTTTTGCCCGCTTTGAGGACAATAAGTGCCACTGACACGGCCCCCTACCAAAACCTGCGGGCTCTCCTTCACTGCAGCCGAGGTGAGTAAAACATTTAAACGTGTTAACCCTCGCAAGGCTGCAGGCCCAGACGGCATTCCCAGCCGCGTCCTCAGAGCATGCGCAGACCAGCTGGCTGGTGTGTTTACGGACATATTCAATCAATCCTTATCCCAGTCTGCTGTTCCCACATGCTTCAAGGGGCCACCATTGTTCCTGTTCCCAAGAAAGCTAAGGTAACTGAGCTAAACGACTACCGCCCCGTAGCACTCACTTCCGTCATCATGAAGTGCTATGAGAGACTAGTCAAGGACCATATCACCTCCACCTACCGGACACCCAAGACCCACTCCAATTTGCTTACCGACCCAATAGGTCCACAGACGACGCAATCGCAACCACACTGCACACTGCCCTAACCCATCTGGACAAGAGGAATACCCATGTGAGAATGCTGTTCATCGATTACAGCTCAGCATTTAACACCATAGTACCCTCCAAACTCGTCATCAAGCTCGAGACCCTGGGTCTCGACCCCGCCTGTGCAACTGGGTCCTGGACTTCCTGACGGGCCGCCCCCAGGTGGTGAGGGTAGGTAACAACATCTCCACCCCGCTGATCCTCAACACTGGGGCCCCACAAGGGTGCGTTCTGAGCCTCTCCTGTACTCCCTGTTCACCCACGACTGCGTGGCCATGCACGCCTCCAACTCAATCATCAAGTTTGCGGATGACACTACAGTGGTAGGCTTGATTACCAAAACGACGAGACGGCCTACAGGGAGGAGGTGAGGGCCCTCGGAGTGTGGTGTCAGGAAAATAACCTCACACTCAACGTCAACAAAACAAAGGAGATGATTGTGGACTTCAGGAAACAGCAGAGGGAGCACCCCCCTATCCACATCGACGGTCGCAGTAGTGGAGAAGGTGGAAAGTTTTAAGTTCCTCGGTGTACACATCACGGACAAACTGAATTGGTCCACCCACACAGACAGCGTCGTGAAGAAGGCGCAGCAGCGCCTCTTCAACCTCAGGAGGCTGAAGAAATTCGGCTTGTCACCAAAAGCACTCACAAACTTCTACAGATGCACAATCGAGAGCATCCTGTCGGCTGTATCACCGCCTGGTACGGCAACTGCTCGCCCACAACCGTAAGGCTCTCCAGAGGGTAGTGAGGTCTGCAGAACGCATACCGGGGGCAAACTACCTGCCCTCCAGGACACCTACACCACCCGATGTCACAGGAAGGCCATAAAGATCATCAAGGACAACACCACCCAAGCCACTGCCTGTTCACCCGCTATATCCAGAAGGCGAGGTCAGTACAGGTGCATCAAAGCAGGGACCGAGAGACTGAAAACAGCTTCTATCTCAAGGCCATCAGACTGTTAAACAGCCACCACTAACATTTAGCGGCCGCTGCCAACATACTGACTCAACTCCAGCCACTTTAAAAATGGGAATGATGGAAATTATGTAAAAATGTACCACTAGCCACTTTAAACAATGCCACTTAATATAATGTTTACATACCCTACATTACCATCTCATATGTATATACTGTACTCTATATCATCTACTGCATCTTGCCATCTTTATTTAATACATGTACCACTAGCCACTTTAAACTATGCCACTTTATGTTTACATACCCTACAGTACTCATCTCATATGTATATACCGTACTCTATACCATCTACTGCATCTTGCCTATGCCGTTCTGTACCACCACTCATTCATATATCTTTATGTACTATATTCTTTATCCCTTTACACTTGTGTGTGTATAAGGTAGTAGTTGTGGAATTGTTAGGTTAGATTACTTGTTGGTTATTACTGCATTGTCGGAACTAGAAGCACAAGCATTTCGCTACACTCGCATTAACATCTGCTAACCATGTGTATGTACTAATAAATTTGATTTGATTTGATTTTGATTTGATTTGATTTGAGTGTGTTCATCCCAAATAGCACCCTCTCCTATATAGTGCACTATTTCTGACTAGGGCCTATAGGGCTCTGATCAAAGGTAGTGCACTATATAGGGAATAGGGTGCATTTGGAATGCAATCCCTGAGTGGTATTGAATGACACCCCTGCTCCTATCCCACGCCCACCTCCTTCTCTGCACCCACCATTGATGTGTGCCCAGAACATATTGTACATGAACACATTTACATATGTATGCAATCTCTCTCTCTCTCTCTCTTCTCTTGTCTGTCTGTCTGTCTGTCTGTCTGTTCTGTCTGTCTGTCTGTCTGTATAACTGTCTGTATAACTGTCTGTATAACTGTCTGCTGTCTGTCTGTCTGTCTGTCTGTCTGTCTGTATACTGTCTGTCTGTCTGTCTGTCTGTCTGTCTGTCTGTCTGTCTGTCTGTCTGTCTGTCTGTATAACTGTCTGTATAACTTGTCTGTCTGTATAACTGTCTGTCTGTCTGTCTGTCTATAACTGTCTGTCTGTCTGTCTGTTCTATAACTGTCTGTGTCTGTATAACTGTCTGTGCTGTCTGTCTGTCTGTCTGTATAACTGTGTCTGTCTGTCTGTCTGTAATATCTGTCTGTCTGTCTGCTGTCTGTCTGTCTGTCTGTCTGTCCTGTCTGTCTGTCTGTCTGTCTGTCTGTCTGTCTGCTGTCTGTCTGTATAACTGTTCTGTCTGTCTGTATAACTGTCTGTCTGTCTGTCTGTCTGTTTAAACTGTCTGTCTGTCTGTGTCTGTCTATAACTGTCTGTCTGTCTGTCTGTCTAATAACTGTCTGTCTGTCTGTCTGTCTGTCTATAACTGTCTGTCTGTCTCTGTCTGTCTTGTCTGTATAACTGTCTGTCTGTCTGTCTGTCTGTCTGTATAACTGTCGTCTGTTCCTTGTTCTGTCACTGTATAACTGTCTGTCTGTCGTCTGTATAACTAACTGTATGTCTGTCTGTATAACTGTATTTCGGATCTTAATTTGACCACTCATTTGTTGCTGAGAATTTTCCTGCACATCAGGACACATCATTTTTTTCCTGCTGTAGCAAACTTGCTCAAATTAAGAGCAGGATGGAATTGTCTTTAGCATGCAAGATGTGTCTTCAAGCATAAGATATTGTAAAAGCTGCTTTTCTCAGAAGCTCTTAGACCAGATATGATGTACTGTACCATGGCAGCATGAAAGATATACAGCAAGGTAGTACCACTGCTAGTGACGTCAGGGGTGACACGGCTGCACGGAGGTGGCCTCGCGCTACCCAGCAGGCCACAGGGGCTGAGGACATGCGTCATAGGGATCCCAAATAACACCCTATTCCCTATATTCCCAGATCAAAAGTAATGCGTGCACTACATAGGGGGCCAGGGCTTTTCTTTTTCCGTTCACCAGCTTTTGTGGGAATAAGATCATGTTCTTACATCTATTTCTGGTCATTTTTTTTTGTACCCCTTTTTCTCCCCAATTTCAATCTTGTCTCATCGCTGCAACTCCTCAATGGGCTCGGGAGGCGAAGGTCAAGTCATGCGTCCTCCGAAACATGATCAGCCAACTGATGGCCAGGTCCACGCCACAAMAAGTCGCTAGAGCGTGATGAGCCAAGTAAAGCGCCCCCGGCCAAACCCTCCCCTAACCCGGACGATGCTGGGCCAATTGTGCGCCGCCCTATGGAACTCCCAATCACGGCCGGTAGTGATACAGCCTGGGATCGAACCCGGGTCTGTAGTGACACCTCTATCAATGCGATGCAGTGTCTTAGACCGCTGCGCCACCCAGGAGGCCGCTGTGTCTGGTCTTTTGATAATTCTTTGTTTTAAACCCTCAATTCAACATTGGTGTAACCTTGGTATAACATCGATTGTCGATGGGGGGTTGGAAGGGTTGCTTTGGTGTTTGATGTGTTATGTACTAACGAGGCACTGTTTACGGGACGTTCGCACCTTGCTTCCAAATACACACAGGCAAACACGAGCACACACACACACACACAGTCTTTAGATTAATTGAAATTCGATGCCTACAAAAGGCCATTTTCAATTCATGAGCCTAATTTAATGTGAGCTCTTATCCTGAATTGACCTTATAGGACAGTATGTGTGTGTGCGCARTAGGGCTGGGAATTAGCAGGGAGCTCACGATACGATAGTGTCACGATACTTATGTGCCGATAAGATATATGTATTGAGATTCTCACGATTCTATATATATATTGCGATTCGGTACTGTGATTTTATTGCAATACAATGTTACAAACATATTACTCACCATATGTCTTCTGCCAATGGACAAGAGAGAGCAATGAGAACAAGTTTTGATCAGTTATGGAAATAAAAGTATGAAAACAAATTGCCTCCCTTTTTAAAAATAAGCTGGAGAACAAGCTATAAAGGTGCAGGTACAGCCAACTAGCGCAAACATAATATTGCAATATTGTCAAAACGATAGGATATATCATCAAAAATAATATCCCGATATGTAACTGTATAGTATGACTCCATATGAGTGTGTATGCTTTTTCTGTGTTTTAAATATGTGAATGTGTACGTATCCGTGTCCCTCCCTCCTCAATGTGCTATATCATTCATAGAAATAGAATTACTARGGGTACACTCAAGATGYCTGGCGTTCCACTCATTACAGAGCCATTGACTTGAATGGGGATGCAGTTCTTATAATTTTATCTCTATGGTATCATGTCCCTCTTTCCAGGCTCCCCGGGGCTCCAGCTGCAGTTTCGTGTGGACGGGGCATTCTTGCAGCCGGGTGAGAGACGCTGGTTCCTGCGCTACCTGGCCCTGCACACTCTGCAGGTGGATGTGTGGGACAGCCAATCCCTCCTGCTTATCGGCTCCACAGCCCTGGGGCTCAAGGTACAGTAAGACATTAGCCTTACCTCACATGGTCAGACGGCACACTCTGACTGGCAGTTGTCCTTGTTTTTTTCTACCACACATGACACCCTATGTTTCACTATATCTAGCCTGGGTGCCAGTCGGTTTCTGCTCTCTTGCCAACTCATGGAGCTAAGAGCAGAAACAGACTGGCACTCTGGCTATCCTATTCGCACTACTTTTGACCAGGCTCACCCAATTCGCCATAAAGTGCTCTACTTTTGGCCAGACTCATCCCATTTGTTATAGTATATACAGTGCATTCGGAAAGTATTCAGACCCCTTGACTTTTTGGTGTTCTTCGGCTTGCAAGCCTCCCCTTTTTCCTCCAAACATAATGATGGTCATTATGGCAAAACAGTTCCATTTTTGTTTCGTCAGACCAGAGAACATTTCTCCAAAAAGTACGATCTTTGTCCCCATGTGCCGTAGCAAACCGTAGTCTGGCTTTTTTATGGTGGTTTTGGAGCAGTGGCTTCTTCCTTGCTGAGCGGCCTTTCAGGTTATGTCGATATAGGACTCGTTTTACTGTGGATATAGATACTTTGTACCTGTTTCCTCCAACATCTTCACAAGGTCCTTTGCTGTTGTTCTGGGATTCATTTGCACTTTCCGCACCAAAGTACGTTCATCTCTAGGAGGCAGAACGCGTCTCCTTCCTGAGCGGTATGACGGCTGCGTGGTCTACAATTGTTTTTCTGAGGTCTTGGCTGATTTCTTTTGATTTTCCCATGATGTCAAGCAAAGAGGCACTGAGTTTGATGGTAGGCCTTGAAATACTTCCAAAGGTACACCTCCAATTGACTCAAATGATGTCAATTAGCCTATCACAAGCTTCTAAAGCCATGACATCATTTTCTGGAATGTTCTAAGCTGTTTAAAGGCACAGTCAACTTCATTTATGTAAACTTCTGACCCACTGGAATTGTGATACAGTGAATTATACGTGAAGTAATGTCTGTAAACAATTGTTGGAAAAATTACTGGTGTCATGCACAAAGTAAATGTCCTAACCGACTTGCCAAAAATAATATAACCCCTTTTTTGAGGTAGGCACAGAACTACCTTCATACTTCGTTAGTTTTTTTAATCGTTTTTTTAATCCGGTACCGGAGAACACCATCGTCTGTGAGAATCTCCCCTATCCACAGTGGGGTCCCATTAGTTTGTAGGCCAATCGGTTCGGACGCTACCAAATAGAAGTTGGCACATCGACGGTACCGACTTCAGACAAGTCTCCTGACACGGAGAGMGCCATCGTGTTCGTGAGAGTCTCCCCTTTCCATAGAGGGGTCATACTAGTTTGTAGGTCAAACTGTTCAGACGCTACAGACTTTTTCGTGAGAAGACCGATTTTCGAGATCAAATTTTTTGGGAGTCTCATGGTCTGACAAACACCGCTCTAGCTCTGCCGCTGACTTCTTATGTAGCCTATTACCGGCAACTTCAGGAGAGTAATGGCAGAACCTGCAAAAGCCAGTAGGAGCAGAAGACGGATGGTCAGGTTAAGTTTTTTTCCCATCTGGTTATCTTGATCTGCCTCTCCTGTCTCTGTGCAGCATATGTTGCGTCAGTAGTTTGTCTGGTGTTGGGTCTCCGGGCAGCATATGTTGTGTCAGGGCCATCCTGGCTGTTTATTTATTTGGATCTGAACGCGCCCCAATCTCTGCCCCTGATCTKTGAACGCTCCCCTATCTTGTTGTGTCTCTGAACGCACCCCTGCATCTCTGTCATTCAGCATATGTTGCGGCAGGGCCGTCCAGCTGTACAGGCCACTCATGAGCTGGAGGTCATCACCACAGAGTACATGGGTGAAGGCGTGCCGGTGAGCCTGCACCGGGCCCCCAACCCGATCAGCGTCTTCACCACCATCAAAGGTCGGCTCCATCTGCGCCTGGGCAACGTGGGTAAGGACGAGAGCACTGCATTTATTACTGAAGTATATTAATCTACTCTTCTATCCATCCACCACTCGTCTCACCTTTTTACTATCAATGCCGATGTATTTGGGTTACAATTGTAACCAGGTATTAATAACAGGAAACTTAAACTGGAACAGTGAAATGGTACGGTTGGTGAGGCATTGCGCTCCACAAAGAGTGAAGGTAGAAGTGAAGTAGCCTAAGGAAGGAAGTAAGTATTAAGAAAAGTACACCTACTCTATTTACCCTCAATAGATGGTTGGCTGAGTTTTAGGAAGAGCACACTCATACTGTCTACCAGGACAATATGGATAGGGATAAGGAGTCTGGAGAGCACACATACTGTCTACCAGGACAATATGGATAGGGATAAGGAGTCTGGAGAGCACACATACTGTAACGAACTACATACTTGGATGGGAGCACACAGTAGTAAGGCTTGATTGTATTTTACATACGTTACACTGTGTGCTTGGGTGACATTGGATTGTAGTCTGTGCTGGACTTTCGCGACACGACGCCCGCTTTTCAAGCAGTTATCCAATTGAAGTGTTTTAGCCCCACAGTGTCACGGCAGCTGTCGATAGTTTCGCCGTTCGTTGTCGGAATAAATAATACCCACTCATAAACAGTACATATCACCGTCGGGCCTCGGAAAGCCCAATTTTCCGACAGAGTAATTGTGGTTCTAATACGACTCGCTTCCTCCCTGCTTATCTCCTAAAGCAGGGTAAGAGCGCGGTGAGAAATTGGAAACGTCTGGCATGTAATTTCCAATCAAGACTTAGATATCCATCAGGCCTGGCTCTGTCTCCCAGCAGCCGACAGTTGGAATCAATTAACAGACGAGGATGCCCATGAATCAGCCCTGTGCACACCGAGCACCTCCATCTCTCTCTGTAGCGCCTCTCTTTCTATCCATCTCTCTCTCTCTCTATCACCTCTCTCTCTCTCTTCTCTCTCTCTCTCTCTCTCTTCTCTGTCTCTGTCTCTGTCTCTGTCTCTGTCTCTGTCTCTGTCTCTCTGTCTCTGTCTCTGTCTCTGTCTCTGTCTCTGTCTCTCTCTGTCTCTGTCTCTCTCTCTCTCTGAAGCACTCCATCTCTCCTTTCTCTCTCTTGCTAACTCTAATTCTCTCTCCAACCCACCCTCCCCGTCTTCCTCTGTTGGCTCTCATCAAGCCTTAATGAATCTCTCATCTTATTTGTTCCTCTGTGAAAGATGGTCATTAGCGTGTTTGAGGGAGAGCTGGAATTTACCTACTGCCAAGACAGATGGAGGTGGTGGAGAGATTTATGTTCTGTTAGTGAAGCTCACCAGGGCCCCTATCTCTCGGCACAGTACCCCAACAACAATGGGGGGGATTCTCTGAGTGGAAGCGAGAGAGAGGGGTGGGAAGAGTGAGGGAAAGAGAGAGAAGGAAAGAGCGAGACGGAGAGAGATCGAGGAGGTGGCGAGAGAGAAGACAAAAAAGGTAAAGAGAAAATAGGGGGGAGTGTTTGAACTAGTTTAAACTCTACGGGATCGGTGTCCCCCCGCAGGACGGTTGAGCTAACGTGATTTGCATGATGTTGTAAGTAACAAGAARATTTCCCATGACATAGACATGTCTTATATGGGCAGAAAGCTTAAATTCTTGGTAGTCTAACGGCACTGTCCAATTTACAGTAGCTATTACAGTGAAAAAATACCATGCTATTGTTTGAGGAGAAGGCACAACAACAAAAACTTTTATCACAGCAACTGGTTTGATACATTCACCTCTGAAGGTAAATAATGTACTTACATTCAGTAATCTTGCTCTGATTTGTCATACTGAGGGTCCCAGAGATAAATGTAGCATAGTTTGTTTGATAAAATCAATTTTTATATTCAAATTTAGATGTGTGAAGGTTAGTGTCTTTTCAGTAGGGAAGCTAATTATCCATTATTTATGACATTCCTGGGAGTGTGTAAACTAAAAACAATTATTASCATAGAATTGTTATGTTCTCTATAGTTATGTACTTGAAAATGTATAAATTGACCAATTTGGCACATTTGGGCAGACTTGATACAACATTTTGAACATTAATGCAATGGTTCATTGGATCAGTCTAAAACTTTGCACGTAAACTGCTACCATCTAGTGGCCAAAATGTAAATTGCGCATATTCTACATTCATTTCACATTTCCACAAACTGTGTTTCCTTTCAAATGGTATCAAGAATATGCATATCCTTGCTATTCTCATTATTTCTACAGAMAGTAAATTGAAAATATATTTTTTTGCTAAAAGTATTATTATATTATTGATCGATTGACTATGACTTTTCAGATCACCCAGTAGTGCTATCTGCAAGGTTTTTTCCATGTAAATGTTGCAATTCCTGGACCAGTGACCAAAAACCAGCTGCATATGGACAGTACCAAAACYCATTATCTAATGATTCTATCTCTTCGCAGCAAAATCTGCAGAGCTGGGAAGGTTGTATCCCCCATATAAATAACATTCTATTGGTTGCAAGAATTTTGTATAATAATTTAAATAGGAAAATTAAATGTTTAGAATCCGACGTCGTTTTGCATATCAGTTCAGTAACCATGTGCCATGGAATCGGTACGTCAGAAATGTCTTCCTAACTATTTTGCCATCTATATGACACAGCTTTTTAATTCATCACAATTTTCTTAAAAGATAGATGGGAGYGGTTGAATGGAGCTGAAAGTTGGGACTAATAACAACGAGATAACTAATGCAAAACATACTGTGTCCATAAAAAGTTTATAGGTTAAGAACTTTTGTGAAAGAGCACAGTTTGAAAGATATGGCAAATAGAAATCAAACTGGATGGACATCAGAAATAGATGCGAGAAGATGAGGGTAGAGGAAGGACAGGAGTAAAAACAAACCAAATAGAACTATTGTAAAATAGACTGTGTCCATAAAATGTCTGTATAAGCTGGAAGTAGAGGCCTAAGTGGTGGTGTTCAGTAGTTTACTCCAATTAGGGGAGGGGTGGTAGGGTTAGAAAGTAATGAAGGAAAATATATATATATTTTTTAATGTATATGTCTCTATATATGTGTGTGGGTGGATGTACAGTACACATCAAAATGATTAAATAACAAATATGGAATCATATATTTTAGATTCTTCAAAGTAGCCACGCTTTGAAGGAGAGTGATGGAGTGCTGCATCAGATGACCTGGCCTCCACAATCACCCGACTTCAACCCAATTGAGATGGTTTGGGCCGCAGAGTGAAGGAAAAGCAGCCAACAAGTGCTCAGCATATGTGGGAACTCCTTCAAGACTGTTGGAAACGCGTTCCAGGTGAAGCTGGTTGAGAGAATGCCAAGAGTGTGCAAAGCTGTCATCAAGGCAAAGGGTGGCTACTTTGAAGAATCTCAAATATATATTTTGATTTGTMTAACACTTTTTTGGTTAATACATGATTCCATATGGGTAAGTTCATAGTTTTCATGTCTTCACTATTATTCTACAATGTAGAAAATAGTAAAAATAAAAACCCTGGAATGAGTAGGTGTGTCCAAACTTTTGACTAGTACTGTATATATTGGAAGTGATGGAAGTGATGCAGACAATTACATTGATGACAGCTATAATCTATCAGCATTATTAAAGCAATCAACCCCCCAAATAAATAAATAAAATACAGCACTTACAGTTGACTGGGGCAGCTCTAGCATGGCAGACATTTGGCATACTAACTTGTTGGAAAGGTGGCATCCTATGACGGTGCCATGTTGAAAGTCAATGAGCTCTTTAGTACGGGCCTTTCTACTGCCAATGTTTATTTATTTATTTTACCGTTATTTTACCAGGTAAGTTGACTGAGAACACGTTCTCATTTGCAGCAACGACCTGGGGAATAGTTACAGGGGAGAGGAGGGGGATGAATGAGCCAATTGTAAACTGGGGATTATTAGGTGACCGTGATGGTTGAGGGCCAGATTGGGAATTTAGCCAGGACACCAGGGTTAACACCCCTACTCTTACGATAAGTGCCATGGGATCTTTAATGACCTCAGAGAGTCAGGACACCCGTTTAACGTCCCATCCGAAAGACGGCACCCTACACAGAGCAGTGTCCCCAATCACTGCCCTGGGGCATTGGGATCTTTGTTTAGACCAGAGGAAAGAGTGCCTCCTACTGGCCCTCCAACACCACTTCCAGCAGCACCTGGTCTCCCATCCAGGGACTGACCAGGACCAACCCTGCTTAGCTTCAGAAGCAAGCCAGCWGTGGTATGCAGGGTGGTATGCTGCTGGCAATGTGTGTCTATTGAGATGTCATGGCTGTGTGTCCAATTTTATACACCAGTCAGCAACGGGTGTGGCTGAAATATTCGAATACACTAATTTGAAGGCGTGTACACATACTTTTGGCCATGTAATGTACATTAGAATGGGCTACAATATGTGAAGAATACAGTATATGGAAACAGTGTGTGTATACACAGAGTGACTGGAAGACTGTCATTATCCAAGGAAAATATATCAAACATCAAATGATATCCGTTTTAATTATCACGAGCATGGATTTGTATTTATTTTGGATCCCCATTAGCTGCTGCCAAAGCAGAATTAAGGCAGTTTTATACACTTTTAAAAACATTATAATACTTTCATAAATTTCACAAAACACTGTGTGCCCTCAGGCCCCTACTCCACCACTACCACATATCTACAGTACAAAATCCATGTTTATGTGTGTGTGTATGCATGCGTCTGTGCCTATTTTTGTGTTGCTTCACAGTCCCCACTGTTCCATAAGGTGTATTTTTATATATTTTTTTTAAATCTAATTTTTTTGCTTGCATCAGTTACTTGATYTGGAATAGAGTTCCATGTAGTCATGGCTCTATGTAGTGATGTGCGCCTCCCATAGTCTGTTCTGGACTTGGGGACTGTGAAGAGACCTCTTGTGGCATGTCTTGTGGGGTATGCATGGGTGTCAGAGCTGTGCGCCAGTAGTTTAGACAGACAGCTCGGTGCTTTCAACATGTCAATACCTCTCATAAATAAAAGTAGTGATGAAGTCGATCGCTCCTCCACTTTGAGCCAGGAGAGATTGACATATTAATATTAGCTCTCTGTGTACATCCAAGGGCCAGCCGTGCTGCCTTGTTCTGAGCCAATTGCAAAAAAGTAATTTTTTGTGGCACCTGACCACAAGACGGAACAGTAGTCCAGGTGCGACAAAACTAGGACCTGCATTGTTGATAGTGCTGTTAAGAAGTTAGAGCAGTGCTTTATTATGGACATACTTGCTTTATTATGGACACACCTCAACTTGCTCAAAGATTTACAGGGATGCAAACTAGTCACCTTTTGGCGAAAATCGTCATTTTGAATCCAAAATAGGTGACCTACGTGATTCGTATAGATCCGATGAGAAAAGTTTTTTGGGGGGGGGCTTTGGATACCTCCTGGCTGTAAGTGAACAAGTGATACACGTTTGGAGCAATACTGGCTGAATCCAAGGCTCAGCCAATCATTCACATAACAACAGAATGCACCGCAGCATGCGACTGAAGAGAGAAGAGACAACCAACTTGCTAGTTACAGCATCAGCGCGCGCTCTGGGAAGACAGCGGAGAGTGGAAAGGCAGCTTGCCAGTTACAGCAGCATGTTCCATGAACTATAACGAAGAGGTAACGTTAGGTGAGAAGCCTGACCACAGAGACCGGGGTGAGAAGGTGATGAAGCGTACTTCATGAGCTGCAACTGAAAAACAACTGGCATTTGGAAAGTTTGAGGTGAGGGAGAAAGTGTGGTGGAACAAGTATTGTTAGCATTGTTAAGTATCTTGCTAGCTGGATTGAACTCTCCATTAGCAAGCCAGAGAAATGTTGAGCAACATTAGCCAACTTATCTGATCAAATAATTGAGTTTATGGTGTGAAAATTAGCTTGTTAATAAAGTCAGCTAACGTTAGCTAGTTAACGTTACATCAGATGAGCTAACATTAGTAACCTAACCAATTCGCTATAGTGTTAACTGGTATACGACTCCTTGCCGTTCCTCACGTTATAACGCATTAGTTGCTTACTGTACTCTGGCAATCTGTGTGAAATGTTAACTAGTTAACTAGCCAACGAACTAACTACTATCTGTGAACTAATGTTTTATATATAATTTGTGATAAATTTTCAGAATGAGAGAATTAGGTGAAAATTAGGTGTTGCTTGTTATTAAACAAGTGTAGCTGGAGCCGGGCCTGGCTTAAGCTGGAAGCCACTATAGAGGTGAAAGGAACACCATAGACTTTCCCTCTTTCTCACTTTTTTAATACAGTGGCTAAAAAGGGTTATGCCAGCTGTACTCTCTGCCTGAAAGAGATCAATTATTCCAACAAATGGTATCATGCTCTACTGGCACATTGTAGTACAGATGTCCATAGAAAGTGTACAATGTAATAATGTGCAGTGTAGCCCAAATATAATGCTTTTGTTGTGTTGAATTTGACAGTAACACGTGTGTGAGTGAGGGGGGATTATAAAATGTTTTACTCGGTGAACGTTATATTTGCACACATGTAGCATTGTGCGCTTGATCGATGTCTACTGTAGTGGCCACTATAATGGAGCAAAAATAGAATGCATGTTTGTTTCATTCGATTTCTTCTTCAAGATGTGCAATATTTAGATGTGTGTGGTCATAAGCGTTCTATTATAAAGGCTGTCATGGCTACCTGCAATATTTAGTGGATTGTTTTTTCTCAAGACTAGTAAAGTCTAGGCAACAAATGACATTGGATTGCTTTCTTTACATTTTTAACTGTGAGTTAGGTTTACATTAACCACTTTTTATTTTACACACAGATTCTGATCATGTAGATCATATTTTTTGTTGTTTAATTAGTTAATCTGCATTTGCCCCAGGATTCTTTTTTGCATATTTCACCAGTTTTCATCCCTGAATTTAGTTGAGGTTTAGGGTTTAGTGAATGGTTTTTCCCAAATACAATGCTTTTAGTTTAAGAAATATTTAGGACTAACTTATTCCTTGCCACCCACTCTGAAACTAACTGCAACTCTTTGTTAAGTGTTGCAGTCATTTCAGTCGCTGTAGTACTGACATGTATAGTGTTGAGTCATCTGCATACATAGACACTCTGGCTTTACTCAAAGCCAGTGGCAAAGATTGAAAAAAGTAAGGGGGCCTTGACAGCTGCCCTGGGGGAACTCCTGATTCTACCTGGATTATGTTTGAGAGGCTTCCATTAAAGAACACTCTGTGTTATGTTAGAGAGTTAACTCTTTATCCATTGTAAAGCCATAACACATACGTTTTTCCAGCAGCAGACTATGATCGATAATGTCAAAAGCCGCAACAAAGTCTAACAAAACAGCCCCCACAATCTTTTTATCATCAATTTCTTTCAGCCATTCATCAGTCATTTATGTAAGTGCTGTGCTTGTTGAATGTCCTTCCCTACAAGCATGCTGAAAGTTTGTTGTCAATTTGTTTACTGTAAAATAGCATTGTATCTGGATTGGTAACTGGCTGATTGGTCGGCTATTTGAGCCAGTAAAGGGGGCTTTACTATTCTTAAGTAGCGGAATGACTTTTGCTTTCCTCCAAGCCTGGGGGCACACACATTCTAGTAGGCTTAAATTMAAAATATGGCAAATAGGAGTGGCAATATTGTCCGCTATTATCATCAGTAATTTTCCATCCAAGTTGTTAGACCCCGGTTGCTTGTCATTGTAGATAGACAACAATCCTTTTCCACCTCTTCCACACTCACTTTACGGAATTCAAAATTACAATGCTTGTCTTTCATAATTTGGTCAGATATACTTGGATGTGTAATGTCAGTGTTTGTTACTGGCATGTCATGCCTAAGTTTGCTAATCTTGCCAATGGAAACAATAATTCAAGTAGTTGGCAATATCAGTGGGTTTTGTGACGAAAGAGCCATCTGATTCAATGAATGATGTAGCTGAGTTTGCCTTTTTTCCKATAATTTCATTTAAGGTGCTCCAAAGCTTATTACTATCATTATTTATTTAATTTATCTTTGTTTCATACTGTAGTTTCTACTTCTTTTTATTCAGTTTAGTCACATGATTTCTCAATTTGCAATACGTTTGCCAATCTGTGCAGGCAGACTTTTTTTGGCATTCCTTTTGCCTCATCCTTCTCAACCATAACATTTTTTAATTCCTCATCAATCCAAGGGAATTTAACAGTTTTTACAGTCATTTTTTTAATGGGTGCATGCTTATTAGTAACTGAAATAAGCAATTTCATAAATGTTTCAAGTGCAGTGTATGTTTGCTCCTCATTATACACCACGGACCAACAAATATTCTTTACAACAACAAACTTCTTGTATGACCTGTTATATACTATATTTGGCCCAGCCTTTGGAACTTTGCTTTTCCTAGATATGGCTACTGTATTGTGATCACTACATCCGATTAGATTTGGATACAGCTTTCAAGCAAATCTTTTTTTGAGAAGTGAGCACTTAGATATGGTCATTTTCACTTTTTTATACTTTCATAGAATGTTTGTGGATGAGGTAGAGTAAGCAATTTGTGAAAATTCTATTGTAGTATTGAGTGTGAAAGTGGCTGTGTATTTGGACAATTAATAGACACTGCAGTAAATGAAACCTAATAAAAACATCTGTCTTGTCCAGCACCGGACTATACAACGACCGGTGTGCAATATCCAATCAGAGCTACAGTAGGCCTATATGCAAATAAGCCATTTGTCACATGGGCCTGCCATAATTAATTTTGAACTGGACTGTGTTTTTAAGGCAGTAGCAACAGCTACTGAAAGCATTCACCAAAAGCCACAAAATATGCCTGAATGGATATCTGCAACTATGTAAATACCATGGCAGTCCTCTTACATTTGGTAACTTTACAGTCCTATTGTTCAAACAACCATGAACACGTAGGCCATCTCTCCTTCAGTTGCGTATGCACATCAACAACAAGATCAACAACTTATGTTAGCCAGAGCGAGATGAGCTACAATCTAACAAGGGGACCGTAGATAAACCTTCTCAAAGCTTTTCAGCTTGTTAACTCAGCAAAAAAAAAGAAACGTCCCTTTTTCAGGACTCTGTCTTTCAAAGATAATTCATAAAAATCTAAAAAACTTCACAGATCTTCATAGTAAAGGGTTTAAAACACTGTTTCCAATACTTGTTCAATGAACCATGAACAATTAATGAACATGCACCTGTGGAACGGTCGTTAAGACACTAACAGCTTACAGACGGGAGGCAATTAAGGGCACAGTTATGAAAACTTAGGACATTAAAGAGGCCTTTCTAGTGACTCTGAAAAACACAAAAAGAAAGATGCCCAGGGTCCCTGCTCATCTGCGTGAACGTGCCTTAGGCATGCTGCAAGGAGGCATGAGGACTGCAGATGTGGCCAGGGCAATAAATTGCAATGTCCGTACTGTGAGATGCCTAAGACAGGGAGACAAGACGGACAGCTGATCGTCCTCGCAGTGGCAGACCACGTGTTGCAACACCTGCACAGGATCGGTACATCCGAACATCACACAATTTACATTTAAGTCATTTAGCTGACGCTCTTATCCAGAGCGACTTACAAATTGGAAAGTTCATACATATTCATCCTGGTCCCCCGCGTGGGGAATGAACCCACAACCCTGGCGTTGCAAGCGCCATGCTCTACCAACTGAGCCACACGGGACCACACCTGCGGGACAGGTACAGGATGGCAACAACAACTGCCCGAGTTAAACCAGGAACGCACAATCCCTGCATCAGTGCTCAGACTGTCCGCAATAGGTTGAGAGAGGCTGGACTGAGGCTTGTAGACCTGTTGTAAGGCAGGTTTCTACCAGACATCACCGGTAACAACGTCGCCTATGGGGACAAACCCACCGTCGCTGGATCAGACAGGACTGGCAAGAAGTGCTCTTCACTGACGAGTCACAGTTTTGTCTCACCAGGGGTGATGGTCAGATTCGCGTTTATCGCCGAGGAATGAACGTAACACCGAGGCCTGTACTCTGGAGTGGGATCGATTTGGAGGTGGAGGGTACGTCATGGTCTGGGGCGGTGTGTCACAGCATCATCATACTGAGCTTGTTTGTCAATTGCAGGCAATCTCAATGCTGTGCGTTACAGGGAAGACATCTTCCTCCCTCGTGTGGTACCCTTCCTGCAGGCTCATCCTGACATGACCCTCCAGCATGACAATGCCACCAGCCATACTGCTCGTTCTGTGTGTGATTTCCTGCAAGACAGGAATGTCAGTGTTCTGCCATGGCCAGCGAAGAGCCCGGATCTCAATCCCATTGGCAGCGTCTGGAACCTGCTGGATCGGAGGGTGAGGGCTAGGGCCATTACCCCCAGAGTGTCCTGGAACTTGCAGGTGCCTTGCTGGAAGAGTGGGGTAACATCTCACGCAAGAACTGGCAAATCTGGGCATTCCATGAGGGAGGGAGATGCACTGCAGTACTTAATGCAGCTGGTGGCCACACCAGATACTGACTGTTACTTTTGTTTTGACCCCCCCCCCCCCCTTTGTTCAGGTCACATTATTACATTTCTGTTAGTCACATGTCTGTGGAACTTGTTCAGTTTATAGCTCAGTTGTTGAATCTTGTTATGTTCATACAAATATTTACACATGTTAAGGTTGCTGAAAATAAACGCAGTTGACAGTGAGAGGACGTTTCTTTTTTTGCTGAGTTTAGTWGTCCAACAAAATTGCACTGATAAATCATGGGGAATAGTAGCCTGCTCGCCCTTCTGCAGCTTGCCTGGCAATGCATGCTTGTCCCAACCCACGTTTTGACAGCTGAATAGGAACTTTCCTTCRTGCTCTCCCATTTGATCGATGCCAAATCATTTGATTGACAACGAAGAGATATGCTAACTGTGGATAACATTCTTTCAAGTTCAGCAGAGCTAGCTAGCAAAGTGATTCAATTTTATTGTTAGCTAACCAAATGACACCTGCATCTCTAGCTGTAGCCACAGAAAAATTATGGGGGTCAGCCACTGACCCACTCGTCCAATGACATGACATCCTCCCAGAAAATAGCTAGCTATCATTAGGCTCAGTCTTTTTAGCTTGCTAAATAAAAAGCTACATAAATAGATAAGCTAGCCTATTAGCCACGTTATGACTGACTTGTGATCATTGCCCTCGCAAGTTTGACTGTATTGATATTCCCAGCCATGGTTACATTCGTCTGTTTTTGTCCAAAATATTCTGTCATTGAAACTGAAACTGCATCCCGAACGGCTGGAGGTAGAAAACGATGTAAAAGGCCAGCTGTGGTTTACAACCTAATAGCAGTCATGCATTGAACTGTGTCGATCTTTTCTGCCAACAATGCCTCTACTCTACGTCATGGAYTTTTGAGTCAAATAGAACCTATTTTAAAACCTCTTTAAGTTGTCTTTGTAGCGTAAACTGGGAATTTGATATATTTGACTGATATTATCATTGGCTGTTTGTTTCATATCTGCAAAGTAGTTAAAACGCTGTCAGTTACACTTTAATAAAGGAAATCTGAGGAAAATGTTACCAAAATTCTATGAACACATCTCTTGTGCCACACACGCATCACGGACTCTAGATCATTGCTACTCTCCCTTCCAGGACGGCTACAAGGCCCTCCCCTGCCCTCCCTTCGGCAAATCCAATCCCACCTCCTTTCTGCTCCTCCCCACCTATAGGCAGAAACTTAAGTAGGAAGCACCCGTGGCGAGGACACTTGCATCAAGATGTCCACCGTTGTTCCTGTACCCAAGAAAGTGAGGGTAACTGAACTAAATTACTATCCACCCGTAGCACTCACTTCTGTCATCTTAAAGTGCTTTGAAAAGCTAATTAATATCACATCCACCTTACCCAACACCCTAGAACCACTACAATTTGCATACCGACCCAACAGATCCACATATGACGCAATCACCATTGCACTGCACACTGCCCTATCCCAACTGGACAAGAGATATACCTATGTACAAATGCTGTTTATCAGCTACAGCTCAGCCTTCAAAACCATAGTGCCCTTCAAACTCATCACTAAGCTCAGGACCCTGGGTCTGAACCCTGCCCTGGTCAATTGTTTTGTGTGATGACGTTGGAGGTGGCTTATTGTAGAGAAATTAACATTCAATTCTCTGGCAACAGCTCTGGTGGACATTCCTGCAGTCAGCATGCCAATTGCACCTCCCTCAAAACTTGAGAGATCTGTGGTATTGTGTTGTGTGACAAAACTGGACATTTTAGAGCGGCCTTTTATTGTTCGCAGCACAAGGTGAACCTGTGTAATGAACATGCGGTTTAATCAGCTTCTTGATATGCCACACATGTTAGCTGTAAACAAKTTTGTGCCCAAAATTTGAGCGAAATAAGCTTTTTGTGCATATGGGAAATTTCTGGGATGTTTTATTTCACCTCATGAAACATCGGACCAACACTTTACATGTTGCATTAATATTTTTGTTCAGTGTATTATTAATGAACTCACTCACACAACACACAGGCATTCACACACAGGGGGAATAGTATGTGGCCACATTGGGAGAGAAGAGCGATTAGGTCCATCTCCAGGCCTTTTCAACACTCCTCATCTGCAGCAGACCGATAAGCCCTGGCAGGACTGCAGCATGAGCGAGAGAGAGGAACTAATCGCATGAACTCCTCCTGAAACCAACACATTGGAGCAAACACAGAGAGGACATTTGCCCTCCCCCAAATATTTGTAAGGTGAATTAAGTGCTTTGTGCGCTTTGCCTAAAGGGCACAGATACAAATGTTTCAGAGTGATGTAATATGCTACCACCGCCCATCTAAGGTTAAAGATATCAAAACCACTCACATGCCCCCTTCATCCAGATGAGAATTAATTGGTTTATTTTTAAAAGGTTGCCTGCATGGAACCACAGCATCTAGAGAGATGGATTTCTGTAAATGCAGACTATTTCTAGTAAGTAAGAAATGGAATGAGTAAACGCAGGACCCCCCCTTTCTTTGCATAGAAATATAATTACCCATAGTGAGTATACACCTGATTCAACTTGAATGAAGTGTGTTTGTCCAAGGCTACAACCAAAATGTGTGCTGTTGGGGTACTGGAGGACCAAGGTTGGAAAACACTGAGTTGATTGTGGACTTCAGGAGACAGCAGAGAGTGCATGCCCCTATCCACATAGACAGGGCCGCAGTGGAGAGGGTGAAAAGCTACAAGTTCCTCGACGTGCACATCACTGATAACCTGAAATGATCCATCCACACAGTGTGGTGAAGGCGCAACAGCGCCTCTTCAACCTTAGGAGGCTGAAGAAATTCGGCTTGGCCCCTAAGACCCTCAAACTTCTACAGATGCACCATTGAGAGCATCTTGTCGGGCTGTATCACCGCCTGCTACATTAATTGCACTGTCCGTAATCTCACTTGTAAACTTTGCGCAAATTTTATTTCTGCGTAACAACCGTCCGCAACCGCAGGGCTCTCCAGAGGGTGGTGCGGTCAGCCTAACGCATCACCGGGGGCACGCTGCCTGCACTCCAGGATCTCTATAGCACCTGGTGTCACAAGAAGGACAAAAAGATCATCAAGGACCATATCCACCCAAGCCACGGCCTGTTCACCCCGCTTCCACCTAGAAGGCGGAGACAGTAAAGGTGCATCAAAGCTGCTGGGACCAGCACACTGTTAAATACCGTAAAACTTAAATTAATAGCCTGAGCGTTCATTTGCTTAAATTACTGGACACAACAGACACTTATTAGAGACGGGCTTCGATTTGAGCCAGGCGTCTATTAATACACACATATTTTGCTCATTTGCATACTTAATTGTTTATATCCAGCATTCACTTTATTTAGTCTTAATATGCCTCTTTTTTTTTGTCTGAATAATTTTATGTGACATCAAACATTAAACCTTGTAAACAACTCAAGGTAAACTCGTAAACAATTCATTTAGACCGGGCGTTTATTTGAATCAGGTGTTTATTTTCTGAAATGTGTGCCATTGCCCGGATATTAAAAGGGACTGGCGGCTATTTGAGACTCGCCGTTAAATTTAAGTTTTACGGTAGTCACCACTAGCCACTAGTACCCTGCCCTGAACTTAGCCACTGTTACTATCCGGCTACCACCCGGTACTCTACCCTGCTGCTTAGACACTGCTGCCCTATGTAGATATTAAAATCAAAATTAAATCAAATTTTATTAGTCACATGCGCCGAATACAGTGAAATGCTTACGCACGAGCCCCTAACCAACAATGCAGTTTAAAAAAAATCTGAGTAAGAATAAGAAATAAAAAAAATTAAATAACAAGTAATTAAAGAGTAGCAGTAAAACAACAATAGCGAGACTATACACAGGGGGGTACCGGTACAGAGTCAATGTGTGGGGGCACTGGTTTGTTGAGGTAATGTGTACATGTAGGTAGAGTTATTTAACTGACTATGCATAGATGATAACAACAGTAGCAGTGCGTGTAAAGGGGGGGGGGGGGGCATTGCAAATAGTCTGGGTAGCCATTTGATTAGATGTTCAGGAGTCTTATGGCTTGGGGGTAGAAGCTGTTTAGAAGCCTCTTGGACCTAGACTTGGCGCTCCGGTACCGCTTACCGTGTGGTAGCAGAGAGAACAGTCTATGACTAGGGTGCCTGGAGTCTTGGACAATTTTTAGGGCCTTCCTCTGACACTACCTGGTGTAGAGGTCCTGGATAGCAGGAAGCTTGGCCCCAGTGATGTACTGGGCCGTACACACCACCTTCTGTAGTGCCTTGCGGTCGGAGGCCGAGAAGTTGCTCCACTACAGCCTGCTCTACTACAGCCTTGTCGATGAAAATGGAGGTGTGCTCGGTACTCTTTTTTATTTTTCCTGTAGTCCACAATCATCTCCTTTGTCTTGATCACATTGAGGGAGAGGTTGTTGTCCTGGCACCACACGGCCAGGTCTCTGACCTGCTCCCCATAGGCTGTCTCGTCATTGTCAGTGATCAGGCCTACCACTGTTGTGTCATCGGCAAACTTAATGATGTTGTTGGAGTCATGCCTGGCCATGCAGTCATGAGTGAACAGGGAGTACAGGAGGGGACTGAGCACGCACCCCTGAGGGGCCCCTGTGTTGAGGATCAGCGTGGCGGATGTGTTGTTACCTACCCTTACCACCAGGGGGCGGCCCGTCGGGAAGTCCAGGATCCAGTTGCAGAGGGAGGGGTTTAGTCCCAGGATCCTTATTGATAAGCTTTCAGGGCACTATGGTGTTGAACGCTGAGCTGTAGTCAATGAATAGCATTCTCACATAGGTGTTCCTTTTGGCCAGGTGGGAAGTGCAATAGAGATTGCATTATCTGTGGATCTGTTAGGGCGGTATGCAAATTGGAGTGAGTCTAGGGTTTCTGGGATAATGGTGTTGATGTGAGCCATGACCAGCCTTTCAAACACTTCATGGCTACAGACGTGAGTGTTACGGGTCGGTAGTCATTTAGGCAGGTTACCTTGTTCTTGGGCACAGGGACTATGGTGGTCTGCTTAAAACATGTTGGTATTACAGACTCGGACAGGGAGAGGTTGAAAATGTCAGTGAAGACACTTGCCAGTTGGTCAACACATGCTCTCAGTACACGTCCTGGTAATCCGTCTGGGCTTACGGCCTTGTGAATGTTGACCTGTTTAATGGTCTTACTCACATCGACTGCGGAGAGTGTGATCACACAGTCTTCCGGAGCAGCTGGTACTCTCATGCATGTTTCAGTTTTATTTGCCTCGAAGCGTAGAAGCATAGGAGCATAGAAGTAGTTTAGCTCGTCTGGTAGGCTTGTGTCATTGGGCAGCTCTCGGCTGTGCTTCTCTTTTGTAATCTGTAATGGTTTGCGTGCCCTGCCACATCCGACGAGCGTCAGAGCCGGTGTAGTATGATTCGATCGAAGTCCTGTATTGACGCTTTGCCTATTTGATGGTTTGGCTGAGGGAAAAGCCGGWTTTCTTATAAGCTTCCGGGTTAGGGTCCCGCTCCTTGAAGGTGGCAGCTCTAGCCTTTAGCTCAGTGCGGATGTTGCCTGCAATCCTTGGCTTCTGGTTTGTGTATGTACTGTGTGGTCACTGTGTGGACGACGTCATCGATGCACTTATTGATGAAGCCAATGACTGATGTGGTGTGCTGCTCAATGCCATCTGAGGAATCCCGGAGCATATTCCAGTCTGTCATAGGAAAACAGTCCTGTAGCTTAGCATATGTCTCATCTGACCACTTTTTTTTATTGATCTAGTCACTGGTGCTTCCTGATTTAATTTTTGTTTGTAAGCAGGAATCAGGAGGATAGAATTATGATCGGATTTTCCAAATGGAGGGCGAAGGAGAGGTTTGTATGCGTCTCTGTGTGTGAGTAAAGGTGGTCCAGAGGTTTTTTCCCTCTGGTTGCATATTTAACATGCTGATAGAAGTTTGGTAAGACAAAATTTAAGTTTCCCTGCATTAAAGTCCCCGGCCACTAGGAACGCCGCCTCTGGATGAGCGTTTTCCTGTTTGCTTATGGCGGAATAAGGCTCTTTCAGTGCGGCGGTCTTAGTGCCAGCATCAGTCTGTGGTGGTATGTAGACAGCTACGAAAAATACAGATGAATACTCTATTTAGATAGTGTGGTCTACAGCTTATCATGACATACTCTACCTCAGGTGAACAAAACGTTGAGACTTCCTTAGATATGCACCAGCTGTTGTTTACAAATATACATAGTCCGTCACCCCTTGTCTTACTAGACAGTGCCTTGCAAAAGTATTCATCCCCCTTGGCGTTTTTCCTATTTTGTTGCATTACAACCTGTAATTTAAATCGATTTTTATTTGGATTTCATGTAATGGACTTAGACAAAATAGTCCAAATTGGTGAAGTGAAATGGGGAAAAAATAAAAACGGAAAAGTAGTACGTGCATATGTATTCACCCCCTTTGCTATGAAGCCTCTAAATAAGATCTGGTGCAACCAATTATCTTCAGAAGTCACATAAATAGTTAGATTGCACACAGGTGGACTTTATTTAAGTTTCACATGATCTGTCACATGATCTCAGTGTATATATACACCTGTTCTGAAAGGCCCCAGAGTCTGCAACACCACCAAGCAAGRGGCACAATGAAGACCAAGGAGCTCTGCAAACAGGTCAAGGACAAAGTTGTGGAGAAGTACAGATCAGACTTGGGTTATAAAAAAAATATCCAAAACTTTGAACATCCCATAGAGCACCATTAAATCTATTATTAAAAAGTGTAAAGAATATGGCACCACAACAAACCTGCCAAGATAGGGCTGCCCACCAAAACTCACGGACCAGGCAAGGAGGGCAATAATCAGAGAAGCAACAAAGAGGCCAAAGATAACCCCTGAAGGAGCTGCAAAGCTTCACAGCGGAGATTGGAGTATCTATCCATAGGACCACTTTAAGCCGTACACTCCATAGAGCTGGGCTTTACAGAACAGTGGCCAGAAAAAAAAGCCATTGTTTAAAGAAAAAAATAAGAAAAACATGTTTGGAGTTTGCCAAAAGGCATGTGGGAGACTCCCCAAACATATGGAAGAAGGTACTCTGGTTAGATGAGACTAAAAATTTAGCTTTTTGGACATCAAGGAAAACGTTATGTATGGTGCAAACCCACCACCTCTCATCACCCCGAGAACACCATCCCCACAGTGAAGCATGGTGGTGGCAGCATCATGCTGTGGGGATGTTTTTCATCAAAAGGGAGTGGGAAACTGGTCAGAATTGAAGGAATMATGGATGGTGCTACATACAGGGAAACCTGTTTCAGTCTTCCAGAAATGTGAGACTGGGACAGAGATTCACCTTCCAGCAGGACAATGATCCTAAGCATACTGCTAAAGTAACACTTGAGTGGTTTAAGGGGAAACATTTAAATGTGTTGGAATGGCCTAGTCAAATCCCAGACCTCAATCCAATTGAAAATTTGTAGTACGACTTAAATATTTCTGTACACCAGCAGAACCCATCCAACTTGAAGGAGCTGGAGCAGTTTTGCCTTGAAMAATGGGCAAAAATCCCAGTGGCTAGATGTGCCAAGCTTATAGAGACATACCCCAAGAGACTTGCAGCTGTAATTGCTGGTGGCTCTACAAAGTATTGACTTTGGGGTGAATAGGTATGCACACTGAAGTTCAGTTTTTTTGTTTTATTTCTTGTTTTTCACAATAAAAAATATTTTGCATCTTCAAAGTGGTAGGCATGTTGTGTAAATCAAATGATACAAATCCCCCCAAAAAATCTATTTTAATTCCAGGTTGTAAGGCAACAAAATAGGAAAAATGCCAAGGGGGTGAATACTTTCGTAAGCCACTGTATGTTGACAATGTTGTCGGAGTCGAAGATATTGCAGTTTTGAATGTCCCATTAGTACTGTAATCTTCCGCGTTGGTCATCAATTTTATTTTCCAAAGATTGCACATTTGCTTGCAAAATGGAAGGAAGTGCGGGTTTATTCTATCGCCTACGAATTCTCAGAAGGCAGCCTGCCCTCTGGCCCCTTTTTCTCCACCTTCTCTTCACTCAAATGACGGGGATCTGGGCCTGTTCCCGGGGAAGCAGTATATCATTCACGTCAGGCTCATTGGACTCGTTAAAAGAAAAAAAGGATTCTGCCAGTCCGTGGTGAGTAATCGCAGTTCTGATGCCCAGAAGTTATTTTCGGTCATAAGAGACGGTAACAGCAACATTATGTACAAAATAAGTTAAAAAAATACGTTACAAACAACACAAAGAAACAAACAATTGGTTAGGAATATGTAAAACATCAGCCTTGTTCTCCGGCGCCATCTTGTCATGAAGTGTTCAATGACTAATGTTTACATACTGTTTTACCTATTTAATATGTACAGTATACACTGACTATACCAAACATTAGGAACACCTTCCTAATATTGAGTTGCACACCCCTGTGCCCCCTTTTGCCCCCAGAACAGCCTCAATTGGTCGAGACATGGGCTCTACAAGGTGTCGAAAGCGTGCCACGGTTGCTGGCCCACGTTGACTCCAATACTTCCCACAGTTGTGTCAAGTTGGTTGGAGGTCCTTTGGGTGGTGGACCATTCTTGATACACACGGGAAACTGTTGAGCATGAAAAACCCAGCAGTGTTGCAGTTCTTGACACAAACCAGTGCGCCTGGCCCCTACTACCATAGACCCGTTCAAAGGCGCTTACATGTTTTGTCTTGCCCATTCAACCTCTGAATGGCTTACATACAGAATCCATGTCTCAATTGTCTCAAGGCTTAAAAATCCTTCTTTAACCTGTCTCCTCCCCTTCATCTACACCGATTGAAGTGGATGTAACAAGTGACATCAATAAGGGATCATAGCTTTCACCTGGATTCACCTGGTCATTCTGTCATTGAAAGAGCAGAGTGTTCTTAATGTGTTGTATACTCTGTGTACATATGAAGTGGCTAAAACAGTATGTAAACATTTAATTAAAGTGACAGGGGAATGAGTACTTTCTGAACGCACTATATATATATATTATACATACAGTACTGGTCAAAAGTTTGGACACCTACTCATTCAAGGGTTTTTCTTTATTTTTACTWTTTTCTACATTGTAGAATAATAGTGAAGACATCAAAACTATGAAATAACACATATATATTTGCTCTGTTGGAGCTTGAAACAAGCATTTTGCTGCACCTGCGATAACATCTGCAAAATATGTGTACGCGACCAAAAACATTTGATTTGATTTTAATAGAATTGAGCCCTCTGGCACTCTCTTTACAATTAGTCTCCTCTCAACAGACGGCTTATAGCAGTTGCCCAACACAAGACATGCCTGAGCCTCCTCCAGAACAGAACGTTCAGAAAGAAATGTATTTGTGTAGAACAGATATGATTGTCTGTCATGTAGAATAGGGAATGTAGAATAGGGAATCATGTTCACTCTATAAATTCTATTTCTATCTGTAACGTGTAGTTTTCACATCACTGAATACATCCCTGCTTCCATTTCACAGGGACGACCCAACACTGTTTCCACTGCGAGAATGATTTAAATTGTGTGGAATGAAAAATTACTCAGGAGGGTGAAAAGTACTGTTGTCGATGTCACCCGAAATTATTACAGTGGTCATAATTTGATGATAATCATGGTTATAGTTCATGAATAAGCATGATTAAACTGTTTGCCATCAGTTCACCACCCTGTTTGTTGTGACAGTCATTACTCATTTTATCATGTAGGCTAGCCTACGTCTCAGGCCCTAGTGAGGGACTATTATCAATCATAGGAGAATTGGCTAGCGGGAATGCACTGAAAGAATGTAACGAATGTTTTGTGGAATGGCCATCCGGATAGCATTTATTACCAATCCAAGACATTTACTCAATACGTAATGTCTTTACTATATAATATCTGTGGAATTATAACTCATACAAAATGTGACGTTTATATTTATAATTCGGTCGGATTCCATTGTGGCAGTGGCGACATAACAAGATGGATTTCGGAGGAATCACGGAGGAGAAGGCAGAGAAACCTCGGCCATTAATCTGCGCAATTGCGTCTGTCGGTGTCTGTTTGCATGGCAACCCTATCTCTTCGTTACTCACTGGGCCTACCTATTATCAGCTGTTGATGAAAGAGTTGGAGCTCTGAAGGATGCCGAGCGGCGGAGAGGGGTTTTAATTCTCACTAAAAACTCCACAAGCCCACGGAGATGTCGTACTGTGATAAAGCCGCTTAATTGCAATGCTCATGCTTTATGAAGTACGCCACGGCCGCAGTGCATAATTTCCGAGCTCCACAGTAAAAAATTGTCTGTAAAATTTTGACATTKGAAAAGTCACTTTCCCCAAAGTGGATGTTGCCAAACTCGAGTGAAATGCTCTGAATTGTAGCAGAGAAAACTGCAAGCAACAATTTCATTAATTCTAACCTTTAGTTTTAATTAGAGCCTCAGTCATCTTCCTGTAATTCTATCTGGAATCTACCAGACAGCATAACCGCCAATTACAAAACAATCTCTCTGAGGCCATTTTTTGGGGGGAAATGCGCTCTCTGCTATTGGCAGCGAATAGAAGGTTCCGGCGAACTCTGCTTGGCATTGGCACTCACACTACTCCTCACAGTGAGCAATTGCTTCTCCCACTCCCCCATTACCAGGTGTGAAGCTTTGCTCGACAGCCCAGGCGAGTCGACTGCCACACACAACTACTGTAGCTCTGCACTAAATGAATTAATGTCTGCTCTCCGCCAGAGGAGAACCTGGAATCAATCAAAGTTCACCGTTGAGCACAACTCACCCTTTATCCGCCATGAGTGGGAAGCGAACATGGATTCCACTAGTTAGGGTCTCAAATTGGTGTCCGAGGAGGCAAAGTGTACTGAATGATACCTGGAGGTAACCTGGAGGTAACCTGGAGGTAACCTGGAAGCTTGTGTTGACAGATTGGATCAACACAACATAAAGCTATTATATTTAGTGAATAGATTTTTCTAAATGAAATTGCTAAATTAATGTTAGCTAACCCTGAGGTGTAAAGAAAAAGCCAATAACACAGTCCGACAACACGGAAATCAAAAACACGAGGTAATTAAGTAACATGTTATATCAAAGTCCAGATCCCGTATACCAAAATATAGCCCTTTTGAGAAATTGTTCAAATAAAGAGAACTTTGTCTACTCTTTCAAAATAGCATCCTTTTGTTTTCTTGGTTTTCTCTAGGATGTCCTGTAGACCAGAACAAACCCAACAAGCCCCAGTGTCTTCCTCCGTCACGCTCCCACATCATCTCACCGCCGGATGCCACAAGTGGCTTCACCGGGGGCAGCTTGTCTTCCAAGAGCATCCAACGACTCAACGGTAGGACCCCCACACCTTGTGTATGTGAACTTGTGTTTTTATCTGTGTGAGCTGTTGGTTGATGTACAGGGTGGCGGTGTTATTCATGACCGTCTCATCCAGATCCATTATACATTCTGCCCTTTCTCTTCAGCTCTGAGACACTCAATTTGCAGCCTAATTGAGCCTCCCCAAGCATATCAGGTGGCTGGTCGCACACAGTGTTCAGCGCCTCACACACAACACAACAGAGGTGTGAAGAAGAATAATAATAATAGTTGAAAATAATACATTTAATTTGTATAACTTTTTTCATTACAGTGTTATTCCAAAGCTCTACATAGGAAAATTTCAAACAATGATAAGAAAAACCAAAAAATAAACATCATACATTTAGAATCAAGGCAGGAAATAGAGGTAGTAAGCTAGGAACTAAAGTAACTTTCCAGATTAGGACTATAAGAAAAACAGGCTGTAAAAATGTGTTTTAAGGCCCGTTTTAAAAGTTCTGATTGATGGAGTGGCTCTCAGATGATCAGGGAGAGCATTCCGTAGGCAAGGGAGCAGAAAGCTCGGTCCCCCATAGTGCGGTGACGTGTCTGAGGACTTGAAGCCATGGTGAGTTGCTGAAGCAGAGCTTGTGAGGTGGCTCATAGAAATTAGGTAGATGGGGCTCAATCCATTTAATGAATGTCCAACAAAACCGAAGAAATCCAGTCTACAAACACTGTATGAAAACAACTACACATACCTGATTCACACTAAAGGATTGACCCGACTCGTACTGTCCCGGCTTTTCTTTTCACATTGTTCTATGGTGGATGTGTAACCAGGCCAGTATAGTACAGCTTGGCTTGGCTCAGTTTGCCCTATAGTGTGAATCAGGCCATGGTGTGTGCTTACGATAAGAAATTCTGTTCGATAAGAAATTCTGTTTATTTTATAGATTGCCGTTATTGCCAATGACTTCCCAACAGAAGGTCTGTAGTTCTGTTCAGTTAGTCGCTGAAGTACTACAGTTCCATTACTGTACCATTCTCTCCAAGCCTGTAGTGAATACCTACTACCCGGGGACTATCCAGCAAAGTGATTGGCAGATCGCTGACGCCATTCTGATAAGGAGGAATGCGAAGAAGTGCCGGGAGAGATGGAGATTGTGTGGGAAGTGGTAGAGAGACTGAGAGAGACAGAGAGGTGGGAGAGGGATGGAGAGGTAACGATAACAATGGAGAGGCGTGTAGAAAGAGAAGGGGAGAGGGAAAGAGAGAGGGTAAGAGAGACCGAGAGGGAAAGATGGATAAGAGAGGGAGAGGCCAAGAGAAAGAGGGAGGGGGAGATATCCCCCTGGTGAGTTATCAGTGAGTGGGAGCAGAGCCTTCCACTATTCTTTAGAGGGCTTTAGATGAGAAACAGTACTTGAGGCCCTCTTCCTTTGATCCTCCACTTACTTTATCTATCTCTCTTTTATATTATTGGGCTGCTCCCCTCCCCCCCTTCCTTGGTTCCCAGATTATTTGTGGGCTGATATCAGTCAGATGTTTATCTTCCAATTGGTTCAGGGTGCTGTCTTAATGCATACTCAATCCCATCAGCATCATTGCAGTAAGTGCTGTGTTGGCAACATCTGACAAAGCAAATAAATACTGTATGTATGGCTCGTGGTTCTCATGGTCGTTACTAGGTCTCTTCTCTGTTTACGGCTGATGGCTACAAAGATACTTTTCATTACAACAGTGGTCACTATAACTCTGGAGAGCCACAGGGTGTGTACACTGATGTTTCAGCCTAGCACTAAAAAGCATGAGCTGACGGACACCAAAAAATGTTGGTAGAGGAGCTGACTAACGGAGTAGTAAACTAAAGAATGCTCCCAGCAAGTTAATGGGTCAACGCAGATCAAAACAATTGTTTGTTGTGTTGCAGTAAGGTTGTGATTGCATTGCGGTAAGGTTGTTAATATTGTGAGTGCGTTGCAGTAAGGCTGTTAATGTATTGCTGTAAGATTGCTTGTTGTGAATGTGTTGCAGTGCGTAACGCGGCGCGGGCCCAGAGGCTGGTGGAGCTGGACGGGGACCTGGTGCCGTTGCTCCAGAGCCATATGAAGGAGGGCGGTGGGACGCCCCTCACTAACACCCCCTGGTGGGGCGAGACAGACGACGTACGCCAGCGCAAACTCAATCGCATGGTGGCCGTGCGGCAGCACGAGGGGGGACAAGATGGCACCGGCAGCGAGGTCAAGACGAAGGTCACGGTAAAGTCAACAACATGGCCACCTGGCTCTCTACTAAGAAGCCCACTTGGCCTTCTCCCCTTCCCCCAAAATCATTTTAAAGACATCAATGTACAGCAAAGCTTTTAGACATCACTGCAGAACATATGCCATACAGATATGCCCACATGCAGCTGTGGGGCTTACAGGGCCAAATTTCTTATAATATTCACGACATCAATGTAGCAGCAGAACACACATATCACAATACCGGAACATATAAGAACAAAAATTGGCTAACAACGTAGCAGTGCAACAGACAGATTAAACAGCCAGGTAGCCTATAGGCTACTATCTATGGTGCTGAAATGGACAGCACTCTCCAAGGGGCTGGTTAACTCAGAGCATTTTAGACATCACTGTTTAACACTCGCCATACGCATATGCCTATACTCAGCTGTAGGGTTGCACTTTTTGGGGAATATTCAGAGGTGGAAACTTTCTGTGGGAATTAATGGAAATATATGCAAATTAATATTAATACCATTTAAATGTAGATGTTTTTTGCATTGGTTATATTTACCATATCATATGGAGACAGAAACATAAACCTTTTACCATATCATAAGTAGACATAATTGCAAATGATTAAATCCTTCCAATAGAAATTTTAAAAAACTATTTAGTTACGAATTGAACTTTAATTAAATTAGTTGATTTTTCACATGGGATGATTTCACTGAACAACAAAAGAAAGGGAATATTGAATGATCCCCAATGATCCATCGCATCTCCCAAAAACATTTTCAACATACATCTCTAAAATGATAGTCTAGAAACTAAAGATTTGGTTGTCTTCCTCTCAGGCTTCCATGTCTTCTTCCTGGACCTTCTCAATGTCCACCTCTTGAACATCAGACTCTGAGGCCTCATCTTCACTGTCACTTTCCAACCTTGTTGAGGATGGCTCGTTGCCAGGCTCAAAAAGCCTCAAATTTTCCCGGATGGCCACCAATTTTTCAACCCTTGTATTGGTCAGCCTGTTGCGTGCTTTGGTGTGTGTGTGTGTTCCCAAACCAAAACCAGTTGCGATCTGAGGCAGCTGATGTTGGTGGGGTTTAGAGGATGATGGAGGAAACAGGGGAAAGAGCCTCAGATCCACAAAGTCCCTTCCACCAGGTCAAATCAAATTTTATTTGTCACATACACATGGTTAGCAGATGTTAATGCGAGTGTAGTGAAATGCTTGTGCTTCTAGTTCCGACCATGCAGTAATATCTAACAAGTAATCTAACAATTTCACAACAACTACCTTATACACACAAGTGTAAAGGAATGAATAAGAATATGTACATAAAAATATATGGATGAGCGATTGCCAAACGGCATAGGCAAGATGCAGTAGATGGTATAGAGTACAGTATATACATATGAGATGAGTTATGTAGGATATGTAAACATTATATAAAGTGGCATTGTTTAAAGTGGCTAGTGATACATTATTACATCCAATTTTGAATTATTAAATTGGCTAGAGTTGAGTCAGTATGTTGGCAGGAGCCACTCAATGTTAGTGATGGCTGTTTAACAGTCGGATGGCCTTGAGATAGAAGCTGTTTTTCAGTCTCTCGGTCCCAGCTTTGATGCACCTGTACTGACCTCGCCTTCTGGATGATAGCGGGGTGAACAGACAGTGGCTCAGGTGGTTGTTGTCCTTGATGATCTTTTTGGCCTTCCTGTGACATCGGGTAGTGTAGGTGTCCTGGAGGGCAGGTAGTTTGCCCCCGGTGATGCGTCGTGCAGACCTCACTACCCTCTGGAGAGCCTTACGGTTGTGGGCGGAGCAGTTGCCGTACCAGGCGGTGATACAGCCCGACAGGATGCTCTCGCATCTGTAGAAGTTTGTGAGTGTTTTTGGTGACAAGCTGAATTTCTGCTGCTGCGCCGTCTTCACCACGCTGTCTGTGTGGGTGGACCATTTCAGTTTGTCCGTGATGTGTACGCCGAGGAACTTAATACTTTCCACCTTCTCCACTACTGTCCCGTCGATGTGGATAGGGGCGTGCTCCCGCTGCTGTTTCCTGAAGTCCATGATCATCTCCTTTGTTTTGTTGACATTGAGTGAGAGGTTATTTTCCTGACACCACACTCCGAGGGCCCTCACCTCCTCCCTGTAGGCCGTCTCATTGTTGTTGGTAATTAAGCCTACCACTGTAGTGTCGTCTGCAAACTTGATGATTGAGATGGAGGCGTGCATGGCCACGCAGTCATGGGTGAACAGGGACTACAGGAGAGGGCTGAGAACGCACCCTTGTGGGTGATGAGATATGTTGGCACGACTGCCATATTMTATCTCCATCCCAAAGCCCTTGCTTGGAAGTGCACTTCGCCAGACTGCCAAGAACCTTGCCCTCATCCAGGCCAAGGTGGCGAGACACGGTAGTGATGACACCATAGGCTTTGTTGATCTCTGCACCAGACAGGATGCTCTTGCCAGCATACTTGGGGTCCAACWTGTARYCTGCGGTGTGTATGGGCTTCAGGCAGAAGTCTTCACGCTTTTTGATGTATTTCAGAACTGCAGTTTCCTCTGCTTGGAGCAACAGTGAAGTGGGCAGGGCAGTATGGATTTAATCTCTTACATCTGCAAGCAGAGTCTGAACATCAGACAGGATAGCATTATCTCCCTCAATCTGTGCAATGGCTACTGCTATAGGTTTCAGGAGTTTCAGGCTGCTTACCGCTCTCTCCCAAAATACATCATCCAGGAGGAACCTCTTGATGGTGCTGTCTATATCGGCAGACTGATATGGCCATTTCTTGGATAGACTCCTTCCCCTCCAGGAGACTGTCAAACATGATGACAATACCACCCCAACGTGTGTTGCTGGGCAGCTTCAATGTGGTGCTCTTATTCTTCTCACTTTGCTTGGTGAGGTAGATTGCTGCTATAACTTGATGACCGTTCACATACCTAACCATTTCCTTGGCTCTCTTGTAGAGTGTATCCATTGTTTTCAGTGCCATGATGTCCTTGAGGAGCAGWTTCAATGCATGAGCAGCACAGCCAATGGGTGTGATGTGAGGGTAGGACTCCTCCACTTTAGACCAAGCAGCCTTCATGTTTGCAGCATTGTCTGCACCAGTGCAAATAGCTTCTGTGGTCCAAGGTCATTGATGACTGCCTTCAGCTCATCTGCAATGTAGAGACTGGTGTGTCTGTTTTCACTTGTGTCTGTGCTCTTGTAGAATAGTGGTTGAGGGATGGAGATGTAGTTAATTATTCCTTGCCCACGAACATTCGACCACCCATCAGAGATGATTGCAATACAGTCTACTTTCTCTATGATTTGCTTGACCTTCACTTGAACTCTGTTGAACTCTGCAGCCAGCAAATTAGTAGATGAAGCATGTCTGGTTGGAGAGGTGTATGCTGGGCAAAGAACATTCAGAAATCTCTTCCAATACARATTGCCTGTGAGCATCAGATGTGAACAAGTTGCATACACAGCTCGAGCAAGACATTCATCAGGATTTCTCTGACTACGTTCCTCCATTGAGTCACATGGTAGCAAAAACTAACTTGCCGCAATTGTTAACAAGTTAGGAATGATTTAAACACACTTTGCTGTAGGCTACTATTTACTACTAACAAAAGAATCATGTATGTCATATAAAATAGTTTCACCCCACCCAGTATTGTAATCAAAACTTGCCAGAAAACATGTAGTCATTGGCTCAGACAGTGTATTAATGTGGCTCAATAGCATTTCATTAGTTTGCAAGATCTTGAGAATCAGCTGTACATGTGATGGAAGAATGCACTATGCATGCAAAGGGTTGCAATTCCATTGAATTGTGGATAGTTTAACCAAAATATGCCACAAGACCTAGAATTGCCTCATGTGTATCCCACAATAAAGGTTCACTGTTATAAGCTAACTTTATTGATTAAATTATGAAAAATTCCCAGGCTTAACTTCCCATGGAATATTTACCGGAAAGTTTCCGACCCGTTGCAACCCTACTCAGCTTTGGGGCTTACCCAAACTTCATATAACTTCAAATAAAATACATCAATGTAGAATACAGCAGAACACACATTAGAATGTATAGGTTTCCTGCCTTTGTGATAATCTGAATATGCTCTTGATATTAACTTCACAGAACCAGTCAATAGAAAAGATGTGCCTACCTTAGTTTTCCAAAACCTCCCACAAGACAGCCATTCCCTCATGCGTCTTCTCCCCCTTTCGTATTTTGCTCTTGGTGTCTGTGCCACATCTGTGTCCTTTAGCAATCCATGATCTCACTTAGGGGACTGGGTTGAATTTAGTCAGGGGTGGGAAAAAAGTAGTCCTGATATGGTGGAGATGTACAGGGAGGCACGGGTTGAGGTACAAATCAGGTTATTTTGAGAAAATCCCCACTCGCATTCTGCACTGCTGACCGCCATATTTCAGTCCACCTGGAATATCTCCTTTACCATTGGTGTCCCTGTACTGTCTGTATGCCTGTATGACCGTGCATGGACTGTCAATGCCAAACCGCTGGCAGAGAGATTCTGAGGGCTCTTAGTTTTTTTGTAATGTCTGAGGCAGAGGTGGTTACTGTACACTCCACCTGCTCTTTTGCAAGTTTCCTCCCTCCAGTCTTTTCCAGACCCAAGCTCCCTACTTTATTGCATGTTGCACAGCCCAGCCTCGTATTTTGCATGACAAGCCAAGTTGCTTGCTTGGTTTGCTTGCGCTTGAACTGAGCCTCCAAATTGAACCTGCTCCGGGCACTTCGTTGGTGGATGCACTGTCCTCCCCTCCCCCTCTCGCGCCAAATCTGTCTCGCTAGTAGGTCTACTAGCTAGTGGAGGTGCCAGTGGTAATGCAGAATTAGCAGCGATGTTAGCTATCTAAGGAATGGCGCCATCAGGATGGCGCCTCACTCCTCTCTGGCAGTTCTCTGGCTCGTTTCAGGTTAGATGTTTCACCATCATTCTTTGGATTGTTGGACTTGACAAACGTCATCAAACTAGATTGCCTTTTCTTATCCTTTTTTAATCTTACCAAGGAGACTATCCCACGTTTCAAATTCAGAATTATCAGTAGACAAGGGAGACAGGTAGCTAGCCTAGGCTTACGTGATGTGACTACGTAGGGACCTCTTCACTAGCCGACCACCACTTAAACCTGTTTCAAGATCAGTTACTTACCAGGCCGGCCTACCCCATAACCTGTATGTACAAATAAGAGATCAGGTCTGAAATCAGTGTGGCAGGATAGGATGATTACACAGTAGTATCATCACACTCTTACGTGAAGGTTTTCTTGGGGGGCTGGAGATATAACGAATAGGCAATTGATTTAACTCTGATCGCTTTTATTATAATGTTTACAGTACTAACAGTGAGACAATAAATGAATCGAGCCGCAAGAGGTACCGGATCTGGGCAAATGAGTGCCCGTACAAACAAAGTCAAATATGAGCGGTGCCGGCAGGATCCAGCTCAAATAAAGCACTGATTCTATGGTCTCTCCACTTCTTTTACCTTCAGGGCCGCCGAGCAGAGCGTGCCCAGTTGGCGCGGGACCTGCGCCTGATGCATGCCTACAGGGAACGCAGTAAGGCAGAAGGGATCACCCACATACTGAGCCAGGCCATCACCATACACCACACCCTCTACGCCACGCTGGGCACCGCCGAGTACCTGGAGTACATCCTCCGCAACCCCTTCAACACCCCACAGACCGTCACCATCTATAGCGAAGACCCCGAGCTCAGGTATGCGGGGGAAGGGATGCTGGGGGGAGTGMAGCGTGTGTGTGTGGGTTGTGGTGTTTGTTAGAGTTTGTGTGTTATATTGGGGGGGTTGAGAGAGAAAAATAATATTGTAAACAATTGTATTTAAGCAGGCTGCAAAATACCATCAGACTTCGTTTATATTCAGTTTATATTCGATTATATTCAGAATCTGACTTCGTTTATATTCSACAGCACATTTAACCAGGAGAGAACAGGTGAAGTCTTACACTGGCTATCAATTGCCCTTGAACCAGATACATAGATAATGCTGGAGAAATACAGTCTCTCTCTCCCTCCTCCCCATAACCCATTATTTCACACACAGACACACTAACCACCACCCACACATACCCCACTACACACACCCCACACTCCCCCACCATAGTCTCCCATTATGGATTCTTCTCAGATCTGCATGGTGTTGGATGGATAAGCATCCTTCATGTTGATAAACAGAAGAGGGAGGACTGGAGGAGAGTAGCGGTGTGATGGGGGAATMAATCATTATAGCATTAGCACCGGCCAGCAGGCTCTCCGGGTCTAATTGGGGATCAGGAAACACCAGAGCTGTGCTACGGATCTGCAAGCTTTCCTATCCCTGGCCGCTTAAAGGGCTGCGTGCCAACGTTAACCACCAGATATGACACACCGCCGCTGCCGACACGTTTAACACAGAACCGGCTGCCGTCTCTCGAAGAGGCATTAGAGAGTAAACAGTGAGACATTGAGGTCTTTTCTATCAAATCATAGATGCTTACTATTATACTATTACCCTTTTCACACGACTGAGCCAAACTGAGATGTACTGTGCTGGCCTGGTTACACATCTACAATAGTTGGAACGGAAAATATATATCTTAGCTAGCACAGGGTGGGCCCTGTATTATTAATCAGGCATCTGTGTCATCTTTCTCTCTTCTCTTTCTCTCTCTCTTTCTCTTTGTGTGTCTCTCTCTCTCCTCTCTCTTCTTTTCTCTCTCTTTGTGTGTCTCTCGCTCTCCCTCTCTCTTTTTTTCTCTCTCTGGGTGTGTCTCTCGCTCTCTCTCTCCTCTTTCTCTCTCTGTGTGTGTCTTGTTCTCTCTTTCTCCGCTCCTGATGCCCTTTCATTCCCTACTGAGCATGCACGCACGCACACATACCATTTTTTTATACTTGTCGAAAAGGTGTGTCTGCGTGTAAAGTTTTGTTCTCTAATTAGCTACCAGACTGGAGAATGGGAAATTGTAGTAGTAAGAGCTCATTGAAATGGTCGACTAGCTCRAGCCTTTATTTAGAATGTGGGGTTTTGGAGAAAATTCATACATTTTTCATCGTCTATTGAGAAATGTCCCTTCTCCATGCCTGGAGGTTGAGCCTTTGAAGTTAAAAGCAGCTCCCTTTTCCTTTATGTATTTGCGCATTAAATTTGTGTACTCAAAGAAATAACTTCCCTATACCGCCAGTCTGTGTTACTTTGTTGTTCCCCAAGATCTCTCTCCGGGAATCCATTACGTGGAGAGGTTTGAAGATTTATAATGACTTGCCTACCGTTTACCAATCAGGCCGTATGTAATTGAAAGAAGAGCAGTGCACCGATAAACGGTTGGCCTTTGGAAGTGTGACCGACTGCTGACCAGCGAGGATGCTGCTTTCTCTCTTTTTTCATCTTCTCATCTCTCTCTCTCCTTTATCTTACCTTTCCATCTTTCTCTCTTCCTATATTCTTCTCTCCTCCCCCCCATCCCTTTCTCTTTTAACAGTCCTCTCTCTCACTCCCCTTTGTCTGTTCAGTGTCATAACGGACTGTGACGAGTGGAGGTATTTCAAGACACTGACCAAAACCTTAACCCCCCTGGAGGAGGACATGTTCCACCTCAAAGAGGGCACGCTTGCCCCCCAGGTGTACCTGCGGCCCAAGGAGAGTGTGCACGTCCCCCTCAAATACCAGACCTTCGTCTCAGACAACTCTGTGGTTCCCCAGGTAACCTAATGCATCGCCAAGACAACCCTGCCAGTCAGACATTAGAACACATGCTTTAGTTCATCAGTTCGCCCAGGGATATTAGCCAGAGCCTGACTTCTATTACTAGGGTGAGAAAATGCAAATATAGGGTAAATATAATAGGATTAATGCCATGTGATTGGGTTAACGTCATTGAGAGTGTAGGTTAACAATACCAAGTTAGAGTTTCTCTTATCCGCACATCTTATCGACTTTCTCTGTCCCTACAGATTGTACACTGGTGCTTTACAGTTTTATAACCGGCTGTACATTCCCAGTTGTCTTGGTCGATTTAAAAGATGTATACATGTATTATTTATGTGTTTGTTTATCTACGTCTTGCAGGGGCCGAGTCTCATACCCAGTGGCAGAAGTACTCAGGTGGCCAAGAAACATCTGTCCAATACTGTGCTGGCCAAGTCAATCAAGGTATACATGGACAACCCAACCTCTGGATAAAAACATGTCCAGGGGTTGTTTTTTTGCATTGGAATGAATGCGGTTTCTGTTCTAAAGGATGTCCAGTGTGTGTGTGCATGCATGCGTGATAACGCAAATGAGAGGTCCTGTCTTTGCATGCTATAACAATGTGTATTAATACCAGACTTGGGTTCAAATAGTATATGTCTTAAGTTTATTGTAACTATCAAGACTGCTATACATAAAGCATTCTCCTCTACCTTAAATTGCTCTTACCTTGAGTTGTCTATGTGGGCCAGTAGTGACAGCATCCACGATAATCTGTTGTTTACTTTCGCTACAGGCAGCAGTAAGCATTATTATTTTTCAATATGAAATCTCCACTTTCCTTTGTCGTCCACCCTTCCCTCTCCCCAACTCTACTCGCAGGTGACATTCAGGGCAGAGGATGGTAAGCCGCTGGCCATCTGCCAGGTGAGCGTGGAGCCCACGCCGCACGTCATTGACCAGACATTCCGCTTCTACCAGCCAGAGTTGTCCTTTCTGAAGAAGGCCCTGCGCCTGCCCCCCTGGGAGAGAACGCCAGGTGCCCACTATTAGCCCCATTAGCCTAGCTACACACACACACACAGACAGACAGACACGCTAACACACACAGAATGCAATTGCAGACACTCACACATACATACTGTACATACAAACACACACACACACACACACAGAGAAAGAGATGCAGTCACAGACATAAACACAAACGCACACACACACACACTCGTCACCAGTTGTCCACTAAATGCTCAGCTTGTTCTCTCTCCCTCTCTTTTATCCCCCTCTATCTCTCTCCCTCTCCAATGTTCTCTCTCTCTCTCTGTCTGGCGTGTTGGCCCGGCCGGGGCCACCAGTTGGAGACACAGATGCTGGGTTTCAGATCTCAGTGCGCTGCAGTGACCCCAACGTCATCTGTGAAACAAAGATGTTGGTAAGAGAATGAATGGAATAATTTGCTCTGATAATCGGGCCAGCACTGAAACTGGGGTGTGTGAGTTAATTACGACGGCAGCTCTCACTCCATTTCCCGGGGGTAACCTCAGGGGGTTCACATTTCTATCTATCCCAGCACTAATCATCTGTTCACCGAGCCCTTGATTAGTTTAATCTAAATTGTTAGTGCTGGGATGAAACGAAAAGGTGTTCCCCGAGGAATGGATACTAAATTATGGAACTGATTTGCTAAGGAAAACTAAAATGTGCAAGGTTTCAGAATTCAAAAAGAGGCTAACTGCTGTGTTTTGAAAGACATTTGTAATTGCATAACATGGGTATCGACCACTGAAAACATTCCACGAAAGAGTGGATTTCCACTGAATGCTTCAATAAACCTCAATGTGATTTCTCTTTGACAGGCACAAGGGGAGCCTCAAGATGTGTATTTAAAAGTGCCGGGCAGTCCGAGCCCGCAAATCCGAAAGTTCTTCGTCACAGTGTTCACGTATGTATCCTACATAAGCACACACACGACACATTCACACATAGATACACTACATGTGGACACCTGCTCGTTGAACATCTCATTACAAAAATGTTGGGCATTAGTAGGGAGTTGGTCCCCCCTTTGCTGCTATAACAGCCTCAGTTCTTCTGGGAAGGCTTTCCACTTGATGTTGGAACATTGCTGCAGGGACTTATTTCCATTCAGCCACAAGYGCATTAGTGAAGTCGAGCACTGATGTTGAGCGATTAGGCCTGGCTTGCAGTCGGCGTTCCAATTCATCCCAAAGGTGTTCGGTGCGGTTGAAGTCAGGGCTCTGTGCAGGTCAGTCAAGTTCTTCCACACCGGTCTCAACAAACATTTTCTGTATGGACCTCGCTTTGTGCACAGGTGCATTGTCATGCTGAAACAGGAAAGGGCCTTCCCCAAACTGTTTCCACAAACTTAGAAGCACAGAATTGTCTAGAATGTCATTGTATGCTGAAGATGGCCCTTCAATGGAACAAAGGGGCCTAYCCCGAACCATGAAAAACAGTCCCAGACCATTATTCCTCCCCCACCATACACTATATATACAAAAGTATGTGAACACCCCTTCAAATGAGTGGATTTGTCTACTTCAGAACAGATCTCACATCTCATAACAGATTTGTCATGTTGTTCTTCTTGGTAATGTTGGGTTTTTGAGCTAGCGCCCAATAGATTCTCATTCACTCCTTGAAGGAGAGCGCTCTTTGTCCCAGAATTGCCCAGAATGCACCGCGCGGCCCATTGACGTAGCATGGGCAACATTTATTTCCTTTGATCCTGACTAATCTCCCAGTCCCTGCCGCTGAATAACATCCCCACAGGATGATGTTGCCACCACCATGCTTCACCGTAGGGATGGTGCCAGGTTTCCTCCAGACATGACGCTTGGCATTCAGACCAGAGAATCTTGTTTGTCATGGTCTGAGAGTATTTAGGTGCCTTTTGGCAAACTCTAAGCAGCTGTCATGTGCCTTTTAATGAGGAGTGGCTTCTGTCAGGCCACTCTGCCATAAAGGCCTGATTGGTGGATTGCTGCAGAGATGTTTATCCTTCTGGAATGTTCTCCCATCTTCACAGAGGAACTCTGGAGCTTTGTCAGATTGACCATTGGGTTCAATCTGACGAAGTAGGTTTGGACAAACCTACTCATTCAAGGGTTTTTCTTCATTTTTACTATTTTCTACATGATAGAATAATAGTGAAGACATAAACACTATGAAATAACACATATGGAATCATGTAGTAACCAAAAAAGTGATTCTTCAAAATAGCCACCCTTTGCCTTGATGACAGCTTTGCACACTCTTGGCATTCTCTCAACCACCTTCAACTGGAATGCTTTTCCAACAGTCTTGAAGGAGTTCCCACATATGCTGAGCACTTGTTGGCGGCTTTTCCTTCACTCTGCGATCCAACTCATCCCAAACCATCTCAATTGGGTTGAGGTCAGGTGATTGTGGAGGCCAGGTCATCTAATGCAGCACTCATCACTGTCCTTCTTGTTCAAATAGCTCTTACACAGCCTGGAGGTGTGAGGGGTCATTGTCCGTTTGAAAAATAAATGATAATACCTCTAAGCGCAAACCAGATGGGATGACATATCGCTGCAGAATGCTGTGGTAGCCATGCTGGTTAAGTGTGCCTTGAATTCTAAATAAATCACAGACAGTGTTGTTAGCAAATCACCCCACACCATCACACCTCCTTCTCCAATCTTCACGGTGGGAACCACACGTGCGGAGGTCATTCGTTCATCACCTCTGTGTCTCACAAAGACACAGCGGCTGGAATCAAAAACTCAAATTTGGACTCATCAGTCCAAAGGACAGATTTCCACCGGTCTAATGTCCATTGTTCATGTTTCTTGGCCCAAGCAAGTCTCTTCTTATTATTGTTGTCCTTTAGTAGTAGTTTCTTTGCAGAAATTCGACCTTGAAGGCCTGATTCAGGCAGTCTCCTCTGAACAGTTGATGTTGAGATGTGTCTGTTACTTGAACTCTGTGAAGCGTTTATTTGGGCTTCGATCTGAGTTGCAGTTAACTCTAATGAACTTATCCTCATGAGAGCCAGTTTCATCATAGCACTTAATGGTTTTTGCGATTGCACTTGAAGAAACTTTCAAAGTCCTTGAAATTTCCCGTATTGACTGACCTTCATGTCTTAAAGTAATGATGGACTGTCTTTTCTCTTTGCTTATTTGAGCTGTTCTTGTTATAATATGGACTTGGTCTTTTACCAAATAGGGTTATCTTCTGTATACCACCCATACCTTGTCATAACACAACTGATTGGCTCAAACGCATTAAGAAGGAAAGAAATTCCACAAATTAACTTTTAACAAGGCACACCTGTTAATTGAAATGCATTCCAGGTGACTACCTCATGAGCTGGTTAAGAGAATGCCAAGAGTGTGCAAAGCTGTCATCAAGGCAAAGGGTGGCTAGTWTAAATAATCACTTTTTTGGTTACTACATGATCCCATGTGTTATTTCATAGTTTTGATGTCTTCACTATTATTATTCAATGTAGAAAATAGTAAAAATAAAGAAAAACCCTGGACTGGGTAGGTATGTCCTAAGTTTTGACTGGTACTGTATCTGTCATTTTCATTGAAAGCAAGTCTAAGGAGCTGTATATATGTTCTATGTGCACTATTTCTATGCTTCCCATTAAGTTTCATTTTTGCATATTTTAATGTCATTTTTTAACACCAGCTTCAAYCAGCTGAAAATAAAATATTTTTGGTTATGGAAAATATATTTAACAGCGGTTTAGATGGTACAATGATTCTTTACACTATACTTCCTTGTTTTGTCAAATAAACTGGAATGATGCAAACCATTTAGAATTTTTCAACCAGGAAATGGCAGAGTGATTTCTGCATAGTGCATCTTCAATAATTCAAATGTTAAGTTATTAGTTCAGATGCACATGAAATTGGCATGCGAGATAGCAAACTACCGGTAGCTAATTACTGTAGCTGGCTAATTAAGTTGATCATGCTTTGTGAAACACCCGGTTTTATCTTGTTTTAGTCCACACAACATGTTGCCACTAGTAAGCATCTGATGAACAGCAGGGGAAACAAAGTTTTGCTGACAGCCATAGAGCCGTGCTTTTTTTGTCCTACAAGGTCTGTGAGAAAGTTCTAGCTATTGCATCCCTGTATCCTTCGACTGTTGTCCGTTTACGTTGTGCATTGACTTGAACCCCCCCCCCCACCCACATAACAAGCAATGTAAAAGCTGGTAATGCAATCCGAGCACTGGACACCAGGCTGCTGCTGGCAGAGTAGTAAGTAACTGAACAGCTTATTTTGAACAATATATTTTTGAAACAGTAAAATGTACACACATTTACCACACTTTTATGAGCATTTTAAGCAAAATCCATATAAATTGTACAAAAAATAATTGGATCCATATAAATTGTACAAATAATATCAAATAAATAATATCCCCTAATGCCCTAATAAACGGGTCGCTACTGACACACACACACACACACGCACACCCCATCCTACCCTTCCCAGTGTGGATGAAACTGATGGCCGTTGGTTCCGGCGATGATCCTCTGATTAGATTGCTCATGCGGGGCCTTAATCTCATTGATTTAATCAGTATGTCGGATTCACCAGGCTGATTGCTTCACATGGCAGAATCCATTTTCCTCATCAATCTCCGAACAGGCCGACTTCTCTCTTCTCCCCGGCCTGTAATCTCAGGGGAGGGATGATTAGGCTTAAGAGGCATCCTTTGACCTCCATAGCCACAGCTCATTCTGGAATCACCATTATCAGAGTCAACTGGAACTCGACGCAATGAAAATTATTCCTATGATATCTCCTAGCCCGGGGCTGCGTCACAAATCACACCCCGTTCCTTATATAGTGCACTACTTTCGACCAAGGCCCATAGAGCTCTGGTTAAAAGTTGTGCACTTTATAGGGAATAGGGTGCCATTTGGGATGTAGCCCCCGCTATCAGACGAGGTGCTCAAAAATGACTAAAATGTTGATGTCTCTTATCGCAACAGAGATAAATCACCTCATCATTAGTTCCGCCCCTCCTCCTCTCATTATGAGTTGATTCGCTCTGAGACCTAATTGTTTTCTCGTCTGATGTCTCCATAGTGATAAGTGGCTGGCGGTGCCCGCCCAAGTCTGGCAAGTATATGTGCACTTCCTGCAACGGGTGGATATCAGCTGTGTGACTGGCCAGCGGACCTGTCAATCACTGGTGATACGGGGCACCCAAGCCACCCGGAAGGTCCAGTGTTACACCTCGCACCCACAGGAGCTCAAGGTACAACTGGCTGTCCGGTGTCTCTCTGCCACCCTGGTTGATAAAGTTAGACTGTGCGTCCAAAATTTCACCCTATTCACTACATAGTGCCCTACTTTTGACTAGAGCCCTATGGGTTGTTGTCAGAATGGAATACAGTCATGCTCACTGTAGAGAACAAAATGCATGTTTTATATGTTTTCACCAAAGATAAATATTTAATGAATAACTAATTTAGAGGCTGGCTCTAGTCTATATTTCAAAGACTATATTTCAATTGATTATTTTGTTGCTCTTAGCAGGTAATCTGACTGTAGTATGTATTGTTACATGAGAGAGAGAGTCCTACAAAGGCTGTTGAACCTATCGAGCAGGTTCTGTGTTTTGAGCGGGTTGAAATGGGAGCAATGTTCCTCTCTCTCCCCATCTCATCTCTCTTCCCCCCTTTTCCCTCCTTCCCTCTCCCTCCCTCCTCCCCTCTCCCAGGTGGACCCAGCGGAGGTGTTTGTCCTCCTCCCGGGTGTGGTACAGGACCTGCAGTTGTGTGTGTGTCCGTTGCGGGCGGGCAGCCGCTTCTGCTACCTCACCGTGGTGGACGTGGAGCAACACACGCTGGTGGCCTGCTGGCTCCTCAGCCTCACCTGTCGCCTGCCCATCCTCTCCAAGGTGAAACCACCCACTGAAGCTCTGTCTTTCTCTGCCTCTCTCTCTCTCTGCCTGTCTCTCACTCTCTCTCAGTATCTATCCATCTCTATGTCTTTTTCTCTCTCTCTCTTGCTCTCTTTGTCTTTGGCTCTTTCTCCCATACGCAGTCTTTCATTCTGTCTCACATAGACACTTATTCACACTCGCACACACAGACATATGGACCTATTACACACACTCACTCACTCAGACGCTTGCACTGCGGCTCAAAGCAGGATAATGTGTCCCCAAAAAATGCTCAATAGAGGACACCTGCTGTTAAAGGAGAGCGAGATAGAGGGAGCGAGAGGGATTCCTGGCAACGGAGATGGCTGGCTAAAGACATGGTCTGCGTCCCAAATGGCAACCCTATATTCTACTACATAGTGCACTACTTTTAACCAGATAACTATGGGTCCTGGCCAAAAGTAGTGCACCCCTGGCCGAAAGTAGTGCACTATATAGGGAATACGGTMCCATTTGGAATTAGTGCCATGCTCTTTAAAGGTGTCTCCTATAGTTTGGCTGTAATAACCTTAGCATACAGTATCTCCTAGATGGGTAGTGAAACTGTCTGAACGATTGAATGGCGCAGTGCAGTCTCACAAAGACGTGTGCAATGCAGTGGAACTTTATTCCCCTTATGATGTCACGATGACAAGAAACACACCCAAAATAACATTATTTGGTTTCTCTCCACTGTTATGATCCTCTGCTAAATTATGAATGAAGAGACTGTTTTTGTGAGATCTTTGTGGAGCTCACAATAACAGTATCATATGTTTTTGGTGCGTCTGTGAGATTGTACGAATTTATATGCACATAATGTTATGTGACTTTAATCCTCAATGGTTCTAACAGTGTTTTATCTCTCTGTATTGTCAATCTGGGCACCTTCTTCTAAACATTGATATAATCACCTAAGTGATTTTAGATTCACAATCTGATAGTGTGCCCCGTTGCCTTTCTCTCTCAGGGGCGAAAGATGAACAGATAAGGTTTCATATTCATTAGTGCACTCGTAGAAAAATGTTTAGCAACGGAAAAGGAAAACAAGCGTATCTTATTGGTTATGTTCAGGTAGTAGTCCATCCCTGTTTCAGTCCATTTTGTTCAGTTTGGTGCCTAATGAATAAGACTCTGTTTCATCCATACCAGCTATTTGCTTCGAATGTCATGTGTCTTTCTGTTGCATTCTACACTGATATTAATTCTATTGCACCATTTGGATTTGTCTCGTTTCATTTTTTTTCTTCTTTACAGACAGATCTAAAGTCTTTCTTTTTTTCTTTCTTTTTTTCCCCTAATGGTTGAGTTTAGGATCTGATCAAAACTAAACTGATCCTAGACCTGTTTCTCAGGGCCTGTTTCTACTAGGAGTGTTGTGTGTTTCTATCATTTAGTTTCTCCCACAGATGTGATCTAAGGTCTTTTTTTTATTCCCCCCTAATGGTTAAGGATACAATTCCGAGGAGGCTTAACTGATCCTAGACATGTGTTGTATATCTCTCTTCTGGCAGGCTTTTGAAATGTGTGCACCTGTGGGAGGGGGTCGGGGGAGCACCCGGAAGATCACTTACACCAACCCCTACCCCACCAGCCGTGTCCTCCTGCTACGGTCAGACCACCCTGACCTGCTCCAGTTTAAAGAGGACCGTTTTGAGGTGAGCACCACTACAAAGCACAACACTGCCCTCTTGTCATGTCTCTGTTCAAACTGACATTTAATGAGGAACGGAGGGAGGGAGAGCAACAGGGAGAGAGAGGAAAAGAGAGCGAGAGAGAATGTGAGGAAGAGGGAGGGAGAAGGGAGGGGGGGAGACCATCCTTTTCTATTTTCAAACATGCCTGGAGGTAATTGGGTGTAGTATTGTACCTGGACCGTATTCATTACTGACACTGGAAAGACTTCTGCCTCTGTAGTTATTGGCTCTGGGACAGACCAGTGACACTAACAAGTCGTTAGTTTGTGTTTACGGACATATTTCATCTCTCCATATCCCAATCTGTTGTCCCCACTTTCTTCAAGATGTCCACTATTGTTCCTGTACCCAAGAAAGCGAAGGTAACTGAACTAAATGATTATCGCCTCTTAGCACTCACTTCTGTCATTATGAAGTGCTACAATTCGCCCCAACAGATCCACGGATGACGCCATCCCCATTGTTCTTCACACTGCCCTATCCCACCTGGAAAAGAGAAATATGTACAGTATGTAAGAATGCTGTATGACAACTGCACATTTTAGTGGCCTTTTATTGTCCCCAGCACAAGGTGCACCTGTGTAATGATCATGCTGTTCAATCAGCTTTTTGATATTCGATACCTGTCAGGTGGATGGATTATCTTGGCAAACGAGAAATGCTCACTAACTGGGATGTAAAGAAATTCATGCACAAAATTGGAGAGAAATACGTTTTGTCTGCGTATTAAACATTTCTGGGATGTTTTATTTCTTCTCATCAAACATGGGACCTTTACATGTTGCATTTATATTTTTGTTCAGTATATATCTATATATTTTATATATTTATATTCTGGTCTCTGACGTTACTCGTCCTGATATTTCTTCATTTCTTTATTTTTCTGGATTATGTGTATTGTTATTTTTATTTTGTTATTGCTAGGTATTACTGTACTGTTGGAGCGAGAAACACAAGCATTTCGCTGCACCTGAGATAACGTTTACGTAATATGAATAATAGAACACGTCCATTATAGCTGTTGATTTTTTCCCATGTTCCGTCATTAGCCCCAGTGTCTCATAGGAGATTCATTGACTTCATAAACAGGTCATAAACATCTCGACATAAACAAGTCGTCTCAACATCATTGGCTTTCGTTCGCTGTCATTTGCAAGACAGCGGTGAAAGCAGCGGTGTAAATGGAAAATTAACTCCTTAAAAAATCTGTTTATGTTTCTACCACTTGCATGCAGATGATGCTTAACCAAATAGAGAGAGACAGCGGGAGAGAGAGAGGCAAGAAAAATAACCAACTGTGTTTTCCATTTAGTCAACATAGCTTCAGGCTCAATGCTCTCTAAACAATTTATGGGGTTTATATCTTAAAAACTTTGAATAGAGTAATTTTCCCTACGCCACAAAATAACTACCCTGCCATAATAAAAACATTTGGGAAGCAAAAAAAGCAGAGCAAGGATCGATATTACAGTTTTCCAGAAATTACCAGATAAATCTCACACATTTAACCATATATTAGCTGGCCATTACGTGGAATGCAGCCATTGGAAATGAGTTTTTATTCAAATGTTCAAATAAGACCTTATGAACAGAGTGGCGAGCCGCAAACAAACGATAACCATATGAAATCCGCTAATAATCAAAGCATAACACAACACACTGGCTGTAGTTAATTTGGAGAAAGAAAACAACAATACAAAGAGCATGTAGTTTCACGAGCTTACAATTTATGGTGGGAACACCAGGTGTTGTAGAAAACAATTTCCCTTTTTTACAAAATGACTCTAATTCTGGTTGACTTTCCTCTAATGAGCCAATTATAGTGACAAACTGTTTTGTTGATTTGAGGTTTTACACAAATCTATTGTTGTCGTATCGCCACACATCCCTAATAGACGTTATGTGTTGTAATCACAGTCAAGTGGCGTAAATATAGCCAGAGGATTATAAACAATGTACTATAGTACTCTGGTGAAATACACCTAAAAAGCAATGTTCGAAAAACGCATCACACATGCTTCTTTTAAATGTCATTAAGAATATTAGGGTGGCAGTGCATTCAGAAAGTATTCATACCCCTTGACTTATTGGACATTTTGTTGTGTTACAGCCTGAATTCAAAAGGGATTAAKAAATAATAACTTCACCCATCTACACACCATAACCCATAATGACAAAGTGAAAACATGCTTTTTGAAATTTTTGCAAATATGTTGAAAATGAAATACAGAAACGTCCTAGTCTTTGGCGATGACAAGCATACCCATAACATGATGCAGCCACCACCACGCTTGCAAATATAAAGAGTTGTACTCTGTGATGAGTTGTGTTGGATTTGCCCCAAACATAATGCTTTGTATTCAGGACAAAAAGATAATTTGTTTCCCACATTTCTTGCAGTTTTACTTTAGTGCCTTATTGGAAACAGGATGCATGTTTTGGAATATTTTTTATCCTGTACAGGCTTCTTTCTTTTCACTGTCATTTAGGTTAGTATTGTGGAGTAACTACAATGTTGTTGATCCATCCTCAGTGTTCTCCTATCACAGCCATTAAACTATAACGGTTTTAAAGTAACTATTGACCTCATGGTGAAATCCCTGATCGGTTTACTTCCTCTCTGGAAACTAGTTAGGAAGGACGTCTGTATCTTGTATTGACTGGGTGTTTTCATACACCATCCAACGTGTAATTAATAACTTCACCATGCTCGAAGTAGCTTCAATGTCTGGCTTTTTTTAGGTGCCCTTCTATGTGAGGCATTGGAAAACCTCCCTGGTTTCTGTGGTTGAGACTGAGACTATGTTTAAAATTCACTGCTCGACTGAGGGGCCTTACAATTATCTGTATGTGTGGGGTACAGAAATTAGGTAGTCATTGGAAAAACAATGTTAAACACTATTATTGCATACTGAGTCCATGCAACTTATTATGTGACTTGTTAAGCACATTTTTAATCCTGAACTTATTTAGGCTTGCCATAACAAAGGGGTTGAATACTTGACAAGACATTTCAGCTTTACAATTTTACTTTGACATTATTGGGTATTGTGTGTAGGCCAGTAACACAAAGTCTCAATTTAATACATTTTAGATTCAGGCTGTAAGACAATAACATTTGGAAATAGTTAAGGGGTGTGAATACTTTCTGAAGACACAGTATAAAAGAAGAGATATGTCCAGCGTCGGGTTCAGTAATTACATTTTATGTCTTGTTTGTCTATCTTTTTAATGTATTTGTCTTCAAGTTTATACATGTTTACAACAAGAAAAGGGAAGATATCAGAATAGGGGCATTGGGGAATAATAACATATTGTACGGAATACATTTGTACTGTAGTGAAGCCGTCTCTAGAGTAATGCAAGGTCTCTTTCATGATCATGTGAAACGTCAATTGCTATGGAAATGCTGGGATGTGTTTTTCAATGATGTTAAAGGTAATTATGATGCAACTATGACGGTGATACGATATGGATTACAATTATCATCATGAATATCATGGCTATACGCACTACATGTTACACACATTGACACTCAACCATGCAAATTGACAGAGTTATTATTTATTTGGACAGCACACATAATAGTTTTACTCTTATACAGACATCGTACACAATCTCACTAAATCACATCCAATATCATACACATCAACAAGATACACACATAATATCTTGTCTCAATTTTCTAACATCTGTGGCATTGGCTCACAGGCAAACAGGCAAGGGAATAAAACAAATATTGCAAGAACCTATTTCTTGAATTATAAATATCAGACATTTGAAAGCTCTAATTTTGACCTTCATAATACCTCTGATGGCAGTAACTTTACAAACACTAATTATGGTCAATTTAGACTGAGAATAGTATCTAGTTAACGGTAAGAGGTGAAATAAGTKTAGCCAGTTATAATTGTAACGGTTTAGCAGATTATAGAAAAATATCAGTCTTTACGTGGCTAAAAGAAAAGGAATATAACATATACAGTTTACAGGACACTCACAACATCCTTAGATGGAGTTGCGTGGAAAAAGGAATGGGGTGGTGAAATCATTTTCTGTCATGGACTAAGTAACTCAAAAGGTGTGATGATATTAATTAACAACAATTTCGATCTGAATGTGCAAATAGTCAGGAATGATTCGCAAGGAAGGTGGATCCTTTTGAATATGAAAGTGGACGAAAAAGAGATTTGGCTCATTAATCTACATGGTCCAAATCAGGATGATCCATACTTCTACGAAAACATTTATACCAATTTATTGAATTTACAGGCAACAAATTATCAAATCATTATGGTAGGAGACTATAACACAGTGTTAAGTACCTCAACTCTACAAACTATCATCACCGTGCCCTTAAGGAAATCACAAATATTATGGACATTAGAAATAGTGGATATTTGGAGACTAAAAAACCCCAACCTAGTGAGATATACGTGGAGGAGACTTAATCAAGCTAGTCGTCTTGACCACTTTCTTGTCTCTTTCTCTCTTGCATCAAAGGTTAAAAAGGTTTTAATAGGAGTCAGAATGCGATCGGATCATCATCTAATTTGCATTCAAATAACTATTATAGTTTTTCTACGTGGACGGAGATATTGGAAATTTAATCAAAGTTTACTGAAGGACAACTTATTTTTAACTAAGACAAAATAATTTATAACTACATTTTTCCAGTATAATATAGGTTCAGKAAATCCCCTTATTGTTTGGGATACCTTTAAATGTACCTTCAGAGGTCATTCAATTCAATATTCATCAATAATAAAAAAAAGCTGTTTCTGGCTGAAGAGAAAAGACTAACAAGGGAAATCCATGAACTAATAGTACAGGTAGATAGCAATAAAAACAATACTACAGAGATGCAAAATAAGTTAGAGGAAAAACAAAAAGAACTTGAGGATTTTATTCAAGAATGATCTAATGTAATCTATTACAAAAATAAAGCAAACTGGATGGAATATGGAGAAAAATGCACAAAATCCTTCCTAAATCTCCAATACAGGAACGCTAACAAAAATAATTTGCAGAAACTCGTTACTGAAGACAGTCATCTATGATTCTCCAAATTATATTTTAAAAGAGGAAGCTAAATATTTTAGGCAGATGTTCTTTTCCGTCTCATCCTCTCCCACTGAATGAAGATTACGGTAAGGAATTCTTTCCAAATAATATAAAAAATGGAAAATTAACAAATTTACAGAAAGATCAGTGCAAAGGCCAAATTACAGAGGAATAACTTTTTGAGGCTATTAAATCCTTTGTCTGGAAAAACCCCAGGGGTTGATGGTGTACCAGTAGAGGCATGTCAAGCCTTTTTTGATATACTAAAAGCTCCGTTGTTAGATTTGTTTTAACTACTCCTATAGAAATGGTAGTCTGTCAGGTACTCAGTAGGAAGGTCTGATATCTCTATTATTAAAATAAGACCCAGATGGCAAATATAAAGACCCATTCTATCTAAAAAACTGGAGGCCCCTTACACTTCAATGTTGTGATGCAAAAATACTAGTGAAATGCATAGCACTCAGAATTAAAAGGGTTTTACCAGGTATTGTTCATCCTGATCAGACAGTTTTTTTTTACATGGACGATACATTGGAGAAAATATACGACAACTATTAGAAATAATAGAAGATCATGAAACATCTAAGAAGCCAGGCCTGGTATTTAAAGCGGATTTTGAAAAGGCATTTGATAAAGTAAGACTGGATTTTATTTATAAATGTCTGGATTTTTTCAATTTCTGTGATTCTCTAATAAAAAGGGTAAAAATAATGTATAGCAACCCCAGGTGTAATATAGTAAATAACGGCTACTTCTCAGAGAGTTTTGAATTGTCAAGAGGAGTTAAACAAGGGTGTCTGCTGTCACCATATCTATTCGTTATGGCCATTGAAATGCTAGCTATTGAAATCAGATCCAATAACAACATTAGAGGATTAGAAATCCAAGGTTTAAAATCAAAGTTGTCCATGTATGCCGATGACTCAAGTTTTATATTAAGTATGCAAACTAAATCCCTGCAATGTCTCATTGAAGATCTAGATAACTTCTCTGGACTAAAACCTAATTATGATGTGTACAATATTACGTATTGGATCTTTAAAAAATACAACTTTTACATTACCCTGCAGTTTACCTATTCAATGGGCTGATGGTGAAGTAGACATACTTGGTATTCATATCATAAAATATATAAATAATGTGGAAGGACCACCAGAGGGCAGGCTGGGCTCACGGATAGTAGCCCAACAAGGCATGTGAGACGAGGTAACCAGAGGCACATATTCTCTTTCCCCTATAAGAAAGGGGAAACCAGCAGATAAGAGGGGGGAAAACTATCTCTGGAYGATGGCCATCAAGAGAGGGGAGCTATCCATGGAGAACCATTAAGACGGTGACAAACCCGTGACTTTTGTTGTAGTTTAAAGATAATCGTATTCAAATCAAATCAAATTTATTTATATAGCCCTTCTTACATCAGCTGATATCTCAAAGTGCTGTACAGAAACCCAGCCTAAAACCCCAAACAGCAAGCAATGCAGGTGTAAAAGCACGGTGGCTAGGAAAAACTCCCTAGAAAGGCCAAAACCTAGGAAGAAACCTAGAGAGGAACCCGGCTATGAGGGGTGGCCAGTCCTCTTCTGGCTGTGCCGGGTGGAGATTATAACAGAACATGGCCACGATGTTCAAATGTTCATAAATGACCAGCATGGTCAAATAATAATAATCACAGTAGTTGTCGAGGGTGCAGCAAGTCAGCACCTCAGGAGTAATGTCAGTTGGCTTTTCATAGCCGATCATTAAGAGTATCTCTATCGCTCCTGCGGTCTCTAAAGAGTTGAAAACAGCAGGTCTGGGACAGGTAGCACGTCCGGTGAACAGGTCAGGGTTCCATAGCCGCAGGCAGAACAGTTGAAACTGGAGCAGCAGCACGGCCAGGTGGACTGGGGACAGCAAGGAGTCATCATGCCAGGTATTCCCGAGGCATGGTCCTGTGGCTCAGGTCCTCCGAGAGAGAGAAAGAAAGGAGAATTAGAGAGAGCATACTTAAATTCACACAGGAACCGGATAAGACAGGAGAAGTATCCAGATATAACAAACTGACCCTAGCCCCCCGACACATAAACTACTGCAGCATAAATACTGGAGGTGAGACAGGAGGGGTCAGGAGACACTGTGGCCCCTGATACCCCCGGACAGGGCCAAACAGGAAGGATATAACCCCACCCACTTTGCCAAAGCACAGCCCCACACCACTAGAGGGATATCTTCAACCACCAACTTACCATCCTGAGACAAGGCCGAGTATAGCCCACAAAGATCTCCGCCACGGCACAACCAAGGGGGGGCACCAACCCAGACAGGAAAATAACGTCAGTGACTCAACCCACTCAAGTGACGCACCCCTCCTAGGGACGGCATGGAAGAGCACCAGTAAGCCAGTGACTCAGCCCTGTAATAGGGTTAGAGGCAGAGAATCCCAGTGGAGAGAGGGGAACAGGCCAGGCAGAGACAGCAAGGGCGGTTCGTTGCTCCAGAGCCTTTCCGTTCACCTTCACACTCCTGGGCCAGACTACACTCAATCATATGACCCACTGAAGAGATGAGTCTTCATTAAAGACTTAAAGGTTGAGACCGAGTCTGCGTCTCTCACATGGGTAGGCAGACCATTCATAAAAATGGAGCTCTATAGGAGAAAGCCCTGCCTCCAACTGTTTGCTTAGAAATTCTAGGGACAATTAGGAGGCCTGCGTCTTGTGACCGTAGCGTACGTGTAGGTATGTAGGCAGGACCAAATCGGAAAGATAGGTAGGAGCAAGCCCATGTAATGCTTTGTAGGTTAGCAGTAAAACCTTGAATCAGCCCTTGCCTTACAGGAAGCCAGTGTAGGGAGGCTAGCACTGGAGTAATATATCAAATCTTTTGGTTCTAGTCAGGATTCTAGCAGCCGTATTTAGCACTAACTGAAGTTTTTTAGTGCTTTATCCGGGTAGCCGAAAGTAGAGCATTGCAGTAGTCTAACCTAGAAGTAACAAAAGCATGGATTAATTTTTCTGCATCATTTTTGGACAGAAAGTTTCTGATTTTTGCAATGTTACATAATGGAAAAAAGCTGTCCTTGAAACAGTCTTGATATGTTCGTCAAAAGAGAGATCAGGGTCCAGAGTAACGCCGAGGTCCTTCACAGTTTTATTTGAGATGACTTTACAACCATCAAGATTAATTGTCAGATTCAACAGAGATCTCTTTGTTTCTTGGGACCAGCTGAGCTTTGGAAGAATACGCAGATTTAAAGAGGAGTCCGTAATTTGCTTTTAATGATCATGATCTTTTCCTCAAAGAAGTTCATGAATTTATACTTGCTGAAGTGAAAGCCATCCTCACTTGGGGAATGCTGCTTTTTAGTTAGCTTTGCGACAGTATCAAAAAGAAATTTCGGATTGTTCTTATTTTCCTCAATTTTGTTGGAAAAATAGGATGATCGAGCAGCAGTAGGGGCTCTTCGATACTGCACAGTACTGTCTTTCCAAGCTAGTCGGAAGACTTCCAGTTTGGTGTGGCGCCATTTCCGTTCCATTTTCTGGAAGCTTACTTCAGAGCTCGGGTATTTTCTGTATACCAGGGAGCTAGTTTCTTATGACAAATTTTTTTAGTTTTTAGGGGTGCAACTGCATCTAGGGTATTGCGCAAGGTTAAATTGAGTTCCTCAGTTAGGTGGTTAACTGTATTGTGTTCCTGTTTCATCTGGAGAAGAAGATTTATGTTTTTCCTTGGGAGATTTTCATTGTTATGTTGGAGTGTTTGTATTGACAAAATTCCTCAATAGAGAACTGTGTTCAATCAAGAAAACCTACTCCTGACTCGTTTATTCACCTTTCTGCTTTAGAGTGACGCCAAATTACTTGGTCCGCTCACAATAAGCTCTCCGCAATGAGTTACAATAGAAAACTTGTAAAATAGACAAGATCCTGCAACCTGGAGAGGTAAATACCTGTCTATTTATGGAGAAATTGCCCTGATTAACTCCTTAGTCATATCTCCGTTTACTCACGTACTTATGGCGCTGCCTACTCCTGATGATTCGTTTTTCAAATCATATGAGCAAAAAATATTTCACTTCATCTGGGATGCTAACCAGACAAAATAAAACGTGCCTATCTATATAATGAATATGAATTGGTGGGTTGAGATTATTAAATATAAAAGCACTAAACCTTAAAAGTAAACTAAAAGCTTCACTTATTCAAAAGTTTTACTTGAACCCTAATTGCTTTCTCAAGTAGATTACTAAGAAATGCTCATGCATTGTTAAAAAATTGCTTTTTTTGCCTTTGTGCAGATTGCCATGTCTCATTTTTGATTAATTGACAATGATACTTTTTTCAAGGTATCTCTCTTTTTCAAACAAGCATTGCATATCTGGCTACAATTTCTATTTCATAACCCTGAAAAGAGAACAAATATTACAACAAATATTATGGCTGAACTGAAATGTGCTGGTGGATAAAATACCTGTATTTATGGAAAAGATGTTTGAAAAAGGTATTTTGTTCTTCAACTTCTTACGGCTGAGATCCCGTTAACGGGATTGACTTGACAACAGCTAGTGAAGTGCAGGGCGCCAAATTCAAACAACAAAATTCCTCAAACATACAAGTATTTTACACCATTTTAAAGATAAACTTGTTGTTAATCCCACCGCAGTGTCTGTTTCAAAAAGGCTTTACGACAAAAGCACACCATCTGATTATGTTAGGTCAGTACCTAGTCACGAAAAACACAGCCATTTTTCCAGCCAAAGAGAGGAGTCACAAAAAGCTGAAATATAGATAAAATGAATCACTAACCTTTGATGATCTTCATCAGATGACACTCATAGGACTTCATGTTACACAATACGTGTATGTTTTGTTTGATAAAGTTCATATTTATATCCAAAAATCTTAGTTTACATTGGCGCGTTATGTTCAGTAATGTTTTGCTCCAAACATCCGGTGATTTTGCAGAGAGCCACATCAATTTACAGAAATACTCATAATAAACATTGATAAAAGATACAAGTGTTTTACATGGAACTTTAGATAAACTTCTCCTTAATGCAACCACTGTGTCAGATTTTTTTTTACTTTACGGAAAAAGCACACCATGCAATAATCTGAGTACGGCGCTCAGACACAAAAACAAGCATACAGGTACCCGCCATGTTGTGGAGTCAACAGAAGTCAGAAATAGCAWTATAAATATTCACTTACCTTTGATGATCTTCATCAGAATGCACTCCCAGGAATCCCAGTTCCACAATAAATGTTTGTTTTGTTCGATAACGTCCATAATTTATGTCCAAATACCTCCTTTTTCCCCGCGCGTTTAGTTCCAAAATCCAAATTAATGACGCACAGGCCAGACGAAAAGTCAAAAAATTCCATTACAGTTCGTAGAAACATGTCAAACGATGTATAGAATCAATCTGTCGGATGTTTTTAACATAATCTTCAATAATGTTTCAACTGAAGAATTCCTTTGTCTGTAGAAATGCAATGGAACGCAGCTAACTCTCACGGGGGGCGCGCCTGAGTGAGCTCGTGGAACTCTGCCAGACCCCTGACTCGATCAGCTCTCATTCCCCCCTCCTTTACAGTAGAAGCATCAAACAAGGTTCTAAAGACTGTTGACATCTAGTGGAAGCRTTAGGATGTGCAATATGACTCCATAGACACTGTATATTGGATAGGCAAACCTACAAACCTCAGATTTCCCACTTCCTGGTTGGATTTTTTGTTGGATTGCCTGCCATATGAGTTCTGTTATACTTAGACATCATTCAAACAGTTTTAGAAACTTCATAGTGTTTTCTATCCAAATATACTAATAATATGCATATCTTAGCTTCTGGGACTGAGTAGCAGGCAGTTTACTCTGGGCACCTTATTCATCCAAGCTACTCAATACTGCCCCCAGCCATAAGAAGTTAAATGATATTGTAAATTGGAATGGTAGAGTTATGTCCTTCATGGAGTTATCAGAATTGTACGGGAAGTTTTGCTCATTCCAAGAGTACAACCAATTGATTACAGCATTACCCCAAAAATGGAGGAGGGAGGTGGCAGCAGGAGGAGGTAGGGAACTGGTCTGTTTCATACCAGTTTCATTTGAGGACCAGGATGTTGACAACTGTGCCATACAGATTGCAAAATAGTTGGGAAGTGATTTTTGATGTACCGATTCCATGGTACAGAGTGTATGAGTTGATATATAAAGCYACGCAAGATTCAAGATTTCGTGCTTTTCAGCTAAAATTATTATTTAGAATTCTTGCTACCAACACAATGTTGAATATTTAGGGCATAAAATCATCGAAGCTCCGCAGATTTTGTTGTGAGGATACAGAATCAATAGACCATTTGTTTTGGTATTTCCCTCAGGTATCCTGTTTCTGGTCTCAGGTTCAGGAATGACTGAAAATGCATAGCATTGATCTAAAATTTACCCTAGAAATAGTACTGTTAGGAGATCTGGAGAGACCGGGTTAGTCAATTACTAATATACTAATACTCTTAGTAAAAGTATTTATCTTCAACTCGCAATCTGTGGATTCTATTTGATTAGATAGATTGAAATTGTACGTTAAAAATCACAGCACAYTTGAAAGGTATGTGTTGCGTAGAAATCTGAAAAGGGTGGCCAGCAGAGATAGGTGGGATGGGCTGAGGGTTGGGATGTGGAATTGGAGACAAGTGGGAGTGGAGTTGCTCTGCGGGAGATAGAATGATGATAAAATAAAGTCAAAATAAAACATAATAAAAAGTATGTTTGAATGACACTGAGGGGCAGTGTTTTTACAACTAATGCTGTGCAGGTGTTTGTACACATGCAAATACACACTCTCATTCAAATAAACGCATACAAGAACTCACACATACATGTAATAGTGCCAGACATGCACACAAACATATACAGTTGGCATTGCTGTTATGATTTTAGTTGTCCTTGATGTCCGTTTTTTTGCATTGTTGTTTGCTGTTTTCTTCTGTCTTTCTTTTTTCTCTGTAGTTTATTCTCTTGATTGTTGGTGCATTTGGGGGTTCTTGGGGGTGGGGAATGGAATTCATTGTATTTAAAAATATATATATATATATATATTGAGAGTGTGGGATGGGTCTCGAATGGTTGAGGGACAGCTATTGGTGAACTGTGGGGGGATATTGGAGGGTTCAGGTTCATGTTTTTTGGCCTCGTGGGAGATCTGTCAACGTGCCCTTGAGCAGGGCATTGACCCTGGATGCTTCTGTGTGTCGCTCTGAATGGGAGTCTGTTGGATGACTGGTATGGTGTAGTTGTTGAGCAGCTTCACTGTAAGTATATTGTATGTTTCGGATATTCAAATTTTTTTTTTTTTTTTTTTAAACCTGTCTTATTGGACAAGATCAGGTCTTACCTCCCCGTTTCAAAACGTTTTCACCCTACTGAACACAACCCAGTAGCTACAGTGCAACTGTGGGTTGAACCTGGGTGCCATTCATTATGTCACACTATAGCTAAACTTAACAAAACTTTGTGCAACAGAAAACCAAACATTTTAGTTTCTTATTGAACGAGTTCAGGTAATCCGTCCCTGTTTTTGTCCTTTTCTTCTTCCATTTGGTACCTAATGAACACAACCCTGTTCTTTCCCTGTAGATTGGGGGAGGGGAGACCTACCGCATCGGGCTGCGTTTCGCTCCCAGCCAAAGTCCTGGTGCTCAGGAGATCCTCATCTACATCAACAACCAGGAGGAGACCACGGAGGAGACCTTCTGTGTGAAGGTGAAATACACCTGAACACACGGCAACTCAACGCAGTACTGTACACATCAACTACTACGGTACAGAACAATGCTGTTTGCTAAGAAAGACAGCTCAACAATGTTCTCAACAACTACTGTATAGAACTCAACACTTTGCTACTTATGAAAGACTGCTCAATTCAGTACTCATCAACTTGTGTATATATATATATTGTAACACGATGGCTTGATACATATGAATGTAGAATATTTAGTATAGATGAGTTACTTTATAACTGAAAGGTCCGGTACATATGACTGTAGGCTAATTTTAATATTATTACAAATAAACAACTGTATAATTCAAACATGCAGTCTAGATGAAGTACTCTATAACCGAAAGGCTTACTATATATGACTATATTTTTGATAGACAATATTTTCCTTGTATATGTTAAAGTTGAAGTGATGCTTCACAGCGACTGTGTTGATTGAGTTATCTGTAAGTAAGATATTTATGTCTAGGAATACATGTATGAGGAAAAACAACTTTATAATGCACAGTGTGATGTGATGGGAAGCCATGCCGTTGTGTTTGCTTAGCATTCCACCTAAATAGGTCATGTTTCAAGAATCAAATGCAAATACAGTATAGGATGCCAAAATAAAAGCTCCTAAAGAGAGAGCCTGTTATCTCTTGCAGCAGCTAGAGGTATACACACACACGCAATAGTTCACCAATCATATTCAGGGTCAGATATGCCTTTATTTGGGTGTTGGTGTACTGTACATCATCTTTTCTAACATCAGAAGGCTCCCAGACATTTCATTTTTCTTTCTACAATTTTTGTCATTTAGCAGACACTCTTATCCAGAGCGATTTACAGTAGTGAGTGGATAGATTTTCATTTGTACTGGTCCCCCGTGGGAATCGAACCCACAACCCTGGCGTTGCAAGTGCCATGCTCTACAGTTGTTACTTATGACCCCACCCCCCTTTTTTCCCGACAAGGCTTGCGTTTCTCCAGATAGCTCTTATTAGCAAGGGCAGCACCCCTTTTAAATCCTCTCTCTCTCTCTTTCGCTGTCTCTCTCCTTTTCCACATGCCTCCCTTTCCCTATCAGAGCCCAGGTCCTGCACATTCTGTCAACAACCCCCGTCTTATATAAGCATACCGCCTCGTTACACAACCTTGCTCTCTCTTCCTCATTAGAATGCAGGCTGCAAAAAGCCTGTACTGCTTGTACTCAGAAGAGGAGGAGAAAGGAGCAAAAAGCGATTAAATTCAAGATACAAAATGGGAAGTTAACATTGCTTCATATATTACACGGCTGGAGGGCTGTCCATTTCTTATTCTCCTTTTATTAAAAAAAATGTAATAGCTATTCTAAGACTTCTCACATAGACTTACCACCACTATTCTTTAGTTCATTTTCACATTTTCCACCCTCTAAGGCTTTAACTGGCACCCTATTCCCTATATAGTGTAATCTTAATACACTACTTGGTACATGATAAAAAAAAATGAAATCTTGAATATCAATATCACTGTGTTTCTCCCCCATGAGGGCACTGCTATACTGAACCTCATTAGCTTCTGGTCCAGTAGTTGTCTGTTCCTCTTGTCAGAACACTGACACCTGCATTCAGCAAGGTCAGCGCATCTGTGCTTTCCAAGCAATTCTCAAGTATACTGTTGAGCTGTAGCTAGCAAAGTGGTCTCTCGCTCCATCCCTCTCCTCCCCTATCCCCCTCCTCTCTCCTCTGAATGACGTTTGAGCTTTGACCTCAAATTGGATGAGGAACTCTTCAATATCTAGTGCTTCTACGGAGATTGGATGCATGTTTGACTGCTTTCTGTACTTCAGATTGAGCTACATTTTTGTGCCCATGATTTTTGTATTTTATTTTGGTTAATGTATTTATACTTTTGATAATCTACTTGATAATCCTGCATGCGCTATGTAATACATGTTATATTGTTTCAAACTCTGTTCTGTTGATGTCCATGCATGGTATGCCACTAGCTTGTATTCAGTCAGATCCTAAATATAGTCAGCCAATATGCACCACTTTAATTCACTTCCAGTGCTGTAAGGATGGGACCATAGAAATAGAGGCGGGACATCTATGAAAACTTATTTATAATTCTATGTGCAATATGTTTTTGTTATGTAACTGTGTATCTCAGTTTACTGCTGAGAAATGGTCATACTTTACTTACTGTACTGCTGCAGTGAAAGTGTACCACAGTTGTGAGCACACACAGACACACACAAACACACACACCTTTAACCCAGTGTCCTTTAGTGATAGTCCTGGAGCTAAAGTTTGGCTTGAGGGTCTCTACATAAGCCACTGTCTGGGCTTACAACAAAAATGCCTCAAGTAATGAATGTTATTTGTTATACATTTCTTTTACATTGTTGCTCTCTGTAAGCAGTGTCTCACCAAACAACAAACTGTCACTGTGTGCCTTCCATAACAACCACAAATAGACTCATAACACCCATCGATACAGCCATAACCACAAATAGACTCATAACACCCATCGATACAGCCATAACCACAAATAGACTCAACCCATCGATACAGCCATAACCCACAAATAGACTCATAACACCCATCGATACAGCCATAACAACCACAAATAGACTCATAACACCCATCGATACAGCCATAACAACCACAAATAGACTCATAACACCCATCGATACAGCCATAACAACCACTAATAGACTCATGACACCCAGATATAACCACAGCCAATCTAATTGTTGTTGCCATTAAAAAACTCAGTGGGCAACTCAGCTTCAATCAGCTTGGATGGCGACCAATGGAAATAACCCTTTTTGTCCGTTCTGTTCACTAGTCTTTCTTGAGAGAATACTGTACATGTAAGGATACATAAGGACAGCACACTACTTACTAAAGCAGATTCAGGTTTACGGAAGGACTATTTGATTGGCCCTAGCATGGCCCCTATCCAATCATGTGATTGTTGCAATTCAAATCCTCAGTGAGCTACTATTGTCTTGGCTTCAGTGAGCTTGGATTGAGGCATTTGTGTTTACTCTATTCACTGTCTTTTCCATCAGTAAATACTGAACATGCACTGTATGTTCCACATAAGGACAGCACTTTACTGAGTACAGCAGCTTTAGGTTCATGAAAGGACACCTGTATGGAACTGCAATGTGAAATATGAAAGCATGACGGTCATTGTGCCCAGAAGATTGAGGATGTAATTCAGGTTGCACAGACAGGCACAATAGGCTCAGGACATTCTTAACAGTAATGGAGTATACACACAAGCAGTTCACCAATATATTTATTCTATCTTAATAAAATCAACCCGAATGGGAAAGGCTACATCAACTGAATTATACACAGTACTATAAATTGTTGCAGTATGATAGTATTTTGATTGGCAAACCTTTTGCAAAGAAAGAATACTGAATATACCTCTGTATGAAATGAGGTTGGTTGATCAACTTGTTTGACGGAATGAAAATGAAATGGAATGTCGTAATGTTAAAATGAAATTATTCAATCTGCTGTAGATATCAACTGCTCAAACAGTGGAAAGGGATTTAAATGACTTAAGTTTTTCCCCATTATGAATTTTAAATGGGAAAATCATGTTCCATTTCCTGGATTTAATCAAGGGGGGCTTTGAAAACTGGGCACCGGAGATGTGTTTTAATATACAGCCGGTCCAAACGGTAGCGAAAGGAAATTAAATATGAAGTCCTGATTGGGGTATAGCGGCCGACGGTACACCTTCTGTCAGCAGAATGTTCAGGCATAATTAGGATAGCGGGCACAATAGTTCCCCATGTTCAAAGTGAGAGGTGCTTTGATGTTGCTCCAGCTTGCAGCTCCCCTCCCTGCTCTGTTGCGGGGCTGTTAAGGATCCCACCTCTGACCCACTGCCCGTTCTAACAGGTGCTACTGTAGCTACGGCGACTGGGGCCCCATCCAGTAGGAACTGGATGCTTCCCAAATGGCACCCTTTTCACTATTTAATGCACTATTTTTGAAGCTCTGCTAGTGCACTTTATAGGGAATAGAGTGTCATTTTGGATACATAGAATCACACATCAGCGTCAAAGTACAAAGTAGCTTGCTGCCAGTAACTCTTTATATACATGTCTTATTTTCCCAACTATTCATTCACTCAAAGACTGCATTCAAATTCAGCCTGACAACAAAGACAGCATTGATCATAGAGAGACAAGCGTGCCGGCATACGTGTACCAAAGTCTGTTTTGTGATTGATGTGTCAGTCACAGTGTCGGCATGATTATATTTTGACTTGTCATCCTAACAGCCTTAACAGAGGCCCTTTAACACGGAAGTAACCCACTAGATTATAGTGTTATAGAGCCCCACAGCAGAGCTGTCATAATACCCATTATTCCTAGCGGTCAAACAGGGAAATGGTTCCAATTGTTTTTCCACCACTCATTTGTCCCATGTGGTGTTTCTAAAATAAATGGTGGAAAAACGATTGGAACCATTTCCTTGTTTGACTATTAGATTTTATGGGTATTATGACTCATACTGTGGTACTCTATAGAATACACATTTACGCCCTCCTCTTAACCAATCGCCTTGCTAAACATCAATTAGGCCATATTAATTAAATTAAATATATTACAGATGCCCGTCTTCTGTTTTCTCAAAAATGTTATACAATTGAAAGAATTGTTTGGCCTCCCCAAGAGGCTCAAGTCTTTTGATTACTTCGCTAGGTGGGAACTAAGCTCGCTATAGTATTTTAAAAAGTATGTCCACTTTAAAAAAATAAATAATAATCTTTATTCGCTCGCTTGCCTCACACAAAAAAAATCTGCCAAACATTTAATTACTTTTGTATGGCCTTAGAAGGTATAGTCATATCCTGACCTCTATTCCTTATAAATATTCACAAATGAGAGAGCACTCCTGTGGCCCATAGAGATAATGTGGCCCTCTGATCTCTCCCTGCTTCAATGTGACATCCCATCAGGCTTGGGGTCAAAGGTCAGATAATTTTGTGGTCACGGCACAGTCTGCCAGTATGTGCTAGTTCCACGGGTAATCGAAGGCTTCTACTTTACATCACTTCCCTATTTTCGTATGTCATTGAAGAGTCATTACAGCGAGAAATGTGTTCTGGCAAAATCTCTCACCCACACAGATTTGTAGACACACACATACACACACACACACACACACATTTGTAGACACACATACACACTTGTAGACACACATACATTTTATTTTTATTTTATTTCACTTAACCAGGTAGGCCAGTTGAGAACAAGTTCTCATTTACAACTGCGACCTGGCCAAGATAAAGCAAAGCAGTGCAACAAAAATAACACAGTTACACAAGGGATAAACAAACATACAGTCAATAACACAATATAAAAAGTCTACATACAGTGTGTGCAAATGTAATAAGATTAGGGAGGTAAGGCAATAAATAGGCCATAGTGGCAAAATAGTTACAATTTAGCATTGGAGTGATAGATGTGCAGATGATGATGTGCAAGTAGAGATACTGGGGTGCAAAAGAGCAAAAATAAATAACAATTATGGGGATGAGGTAGTTGGGTGGGCTATTTACAGATGGGCTGTGTACAGGTGCAATGATCGGTAAGCTGCTCTGACACCTGATGCTTAAAGTTAGTGAGGGAGATGTAAGACTCCAGCTTCAGTGATTTTTGCAATTCGTTCCAGTCATTGGCAGCAGAAAACTGGAAGGAAAGGTGGCCAAAGGAGGTGTTGGCTTTGGGGATGACCAGTGAAATATACCTGCTGGAGCGCGTGCTACGAGTGGGTGTTGCTATGGTGACCAGTGAGCTGAGATAAGGCGGGGTTTTACCTAGCAAAGACTTATAGATGACCTGGAGCCAGTAGGTTTGGCGACAAAAATTAAGCGTGGGCAAGCCAACAAGAGCATACAGGTCACAGTGGTGGGTAGTATATGGGGCTTTGGTGACAAAACGGATGGCACTGTGATAGACGACATCCAATTTGCTGAGTAGAGTGTTGGAGGCTATTTTGTAAATGACATCGCCGAAGTTGAGAATCTGTAGGATAGTCAGTTTTACGAGGGTATGTTTGGCAGCATAAGTGAAGGAGGCTTTGTTGCGAAATAGGAAGCCGGTTCTAGATTTCTTTTTGGATTGGAGATGCTTAATGTGAGTCTGGATGGAGAGTTTACAGTCTAACCAGACAACTAGGTTTTTGTAACACACACCCCTATTGCACTACCTGCTTGAGATCCACGGGTCAACAGGTCCGTTATCTACCGGTATGTTATAGTATTGCAATTTATTTGAACACTTTGTATTTTAGAAGGCAAGGCTATTGGCTTTCATATCATGCTATGATAGAGTAATGCAGTCGTCTCAACATGTATGTTAATCTTATTGGCCCATGTTGACGATTGCCGATCTGCTGTGAAATGGTTACCGTTTTTATGGTTACCATCATGTTATCATGTTAGTTCTTCTAGTGCGTCATTTTGTATGTCTTCAGCTGTCTTGTTGATTCAACAGGTGTCCGCATTCCTTTTAGCGGACCAACATTTCACCAAATCACATTGTATTTGTCACATACGCCGAATATAACAGGTGTAGACATTACAGTGAAATGCTTACTTACAAGCCTTTAACCAACAATGCAGTTTTAAGAAAATACCTACGAAAAGGAAGAAATGAAAGTAACAAATAATTAAAGAGCAGCAGTAAAATAACAATAGCGAGGCTATATACAGGGGGTACCGGTACAGAGTCAATGTGCGGGGGCACCGGTTAGTCAAGGTAATTGAGGTAATATGTACATGTAGGTAGAGTTATTAAAGTAACTATGCATAGATAATAACAGAGAGTAGCAGCAGCGTAGAAGGTGGGTGGGGGGGAAATGCAAATAGTCTGGGTAGCCTCACCAATATCAGTTATATTAAGTTCATTTTCAATTCAGTTTCCAGTTCAGTTCTTATGAGGAAGATGAACCACCAAAATAGTTGCGTATACTTCCTGTCTTGCCAACCGCTGTAGCGTTGTGCGCCCACGTTGTCCAGTTCCCCCAGAGCTTTCTGCATCCTGACCGCCGCTTTAGAGAGATTGCTGCTGTGCTCCCGGTTAGAGGGCCAAGCATCACCAAATGCACAGGGCCAAATCCACCGCCCCTGTTGCACCTCCAGAGCTCAGAGTTAATGGAGGCCCCTCTCCCCTCTAGCCATCTTATGATCAGATGTGTGTGGACATGCACCCAGTTAGGAAAACACTGCATGTTTTAAGGCTTGACTTAAAACGGGAGAGTTTATGTTCTGGTATGTTCCATTATTATGGACATTGGGAAAAGATGTTTAGATTCACGTCCATCCATGTTCAAAGACGATTTACAAATTGTAATCTTGATGAAGTAGATGCTTGTTGAATCCCCCCCCCCACATACACACACACACACAGGAACACGCTCTACACACAACTAGAGAACCACTGCAACAACACTTATTCAACATGTCCGTACAACACCTACAGTACACACGTTTACACAACTCTGGAAGTCAACAGACTACACACACAACCACAGCAGACGTGATCTTTCTTTGAGACTCTTTTCTCAACAGCTCCTTGTATCTTTACAATGCCCTCAGAGAGATAGTCAGAGAGGGAAAGCTTTTATTCCAGCACTTTCCCTTCACTCTGTTTTGAGCTTCGACAATAATTGTATAATCATTAATAAAAGCTAAAGCATGTTCTTCTAGCTCGGGAACAGAGGTAATTTGAACGTCCTGTGCCGCGCGGGTCGGTGGTACACACACTGAGAGTGTAATCACATTAGACTTGTATTTTCCTGGCATGCCTCTGATGCTGTTCAACATCATTTGAGACCAATTGGTTTAGCTTGAACTCATCACACTCCCGGGGCCTTCACCAACACGGAATTTCACATTTCTTCTGCTTTTATACAGGGACGAAGTCGTATAGTTGTACCCCTGTCATTTTAAAGCGGTAACACCAACGCAAGGAAAGAATTAGGGAAAGGGGGATACCCAGTCAGTTGTACAACTGAATGCCTTCAACTGAAATGTATCTTCCGCATTTAACCCAACCCCTCTGAATCAGTGAGGTGCGGGGAGCTTCCTTAATCGAACAGTGGGTTAACTGCCTTGCTCGGGCAGAACGATTTTTTTTTTACACCTTGTCAGCTCGGGGATTCGATCCATCAACCTTTTATAAATAACTTTGAAGAAAAAATGGAGGGAGAGGGCATGTTACCATACAGTAAAATAACGAGCTGGGAAGGGATCATTGTTAGTCAGGCTGCTTTATACATAGCATACATACATACATACATACATACATACATACATACATACATACATACATACATACATACATACATACATACATACATACATACATACATACATACATACATACATACATACATACATACATACATACATACATATACATAGCATACTGTAAACACAGCTCATATGCTTTATGATACGACTATACATTATTATTCCAACAATAACTGGTTTTCGATGTACAGTGTGTTCTACTGTGATTCTAGTTCTGTTCAAATAGTGAAATCCATACAGTATAGCCCTGGCATGAATTTTCCTCTTTGATAAGATGACTGGCAAGTCAATCAACTCCATTGAATCAGTTCAAAGTTACATCTTGATCTCGAACACAAATAACTATTCCACCAGTCTTAAATGGATCGCACAGGACCCACAGCTTCCAGTGTTCATTTCCATCGGACTAAGTGCTTTGCAGTGAAATTGAATCCCACTTTTAAATGTGGCATTAAGCAAATTTCCTTGATACATAATCCATGAGACCAATGACGTCATGCACCCATTATTTTTGAGGGGGAACGAAGTACGTCAGGATGGAGGAGGGTGTGGTCTGGAAGTTGGAGAATTGCATTTTTTTTTCAAACACCGGAAACAGCTTTTTCCTGCAATCTAGAGACGTAATCATTTTACCTAAATCTATGACCAAAACTATGTATTTTCTGCTTATGTTATCTAAGCATATTTCTTTACCTGTTCCATTGTCATTTTAATTAATGATGCACATTGATTCGTTAAACTTTTATGTCTTAGGACTTTAATACAACTGCCACATTGATATACAGTTGAAGTGGAAAGTTTACATACATTTAGGTTGGAGTCATTAAAACTCGTTTTTCAACCACTCAACAAATGTCTTGTTAACACACTATAGTTTTGGCAAGTCGGTTGGGACATCTACTTTGTGGATGACACAAGTCATTTTTCCAACAATTGTTTACAGACAGAATATTTCACTTATAATTCACTGTATCACAATTCCAGTGGGTTAGAAGTTTACATACACTGAGTTGGCTGTGTCTTTAAACAGCTTGGAAAATTCCAGAAAATTATGTCATGGCTGTAGACGCTTTTGATAGGCTAATTGACATAATTTGAGTAAATTGGCAGTGTGGATGTATTTCAAGGCCTACCTTCAAACTCTTTGCTTGACATCGTGGGAAAATCAAAAGAAATCAGCCAAGACCTCAGAAAAAGAATTGTAGAACTCCACAAGTCTGGTTCATCCTTGGGAGCAATTTCTAAATGCCTGAAGGTACCATGTTCATCTGTACAAACAATAGTATGCAAGTATAAACACCATGGGACCACGCAGCAGTCATACCACTCAGGAAGGAGATGTGTTCTGTCTCCTAGAGAAAAGTGCAAATAAATCCCAGAACAACAGCAAAGGACCTTGTGAAGATGCTGGAGGAAACGGGTACAAAAGTATCTATATCCACGGTAAAACGAGTTCTATATCGACATAACCTAAGATGTAAGAAATACAAGCTGAAATAAATAATTATCTCTACTCTTATTCTGACATTTCACATTCTTACAATAAAGTGGTGATCCTAACTGACCTAAGACAGGGAATTTTTACTAGGATTAAATGTCAGGAATTGTGAAAAACTGAGTTCAGATGTATTTGGCTAAGGTGTATGTAAACTTCTGACTTCAACTGTATAAACTCAGCAAAAGAAACATCCTCTCACTGTCAACTGTGTTTATTTGTGTGTAAATGTGTAAATATTTGTATGAACATAGTAAGATTCAACAACTGAGACATAAACTGAACAAGTTCCACAGACATGTGAATAACAGAAATGTAATAATGTGACCCTGAACAAAGGGGGGGGGTCAAAATCAAAAGTAAGAGTCAGTATCTGGTGGCGACCAGCTGCATTAAGTACTGCAGTGCATCTCCTCATGGACTGCCCCAGATTTGCCAGTTCTTGCTGTAAGATGTTACCCCACTCTTCCACCAAGGAACCTGCAAGTTCCCGGACAATTCTGGGGGTAATGGCCCTAGCCCTCAGCCTCCGATCCAACAGGTCCCAGACGTGCTCAATGGGATTGAGATCCTGGCTCTTCGCTGGCCATGGCAGAACACTGACATTCCTGTCTTGCAGGAAATCACGCACAGAACGAGCAGTATGGCTGGTGGCATTGTCATGCTGGAGGGTCATGTCAGGATGAGCCAGCAGGAAGAGTACCACATGAGGGAGGAGGATGTCTTCCTTGTGACGCACGGCGTGGAGATTGTCTGCAATGACAACAAGCTTAGTCCGATGATGCTGTGACACACCGCCCCAGACCATGACGGACCCTCCAAATCGATCCCACTCCAGAGTACAGGCCTCGGTGTAAACACTCATTCCTTTGACAATAAGCGCGAATCCGACCATCAACCCTGGTGAGATAAAACCGAGACTCGTCAGTGAAGAACACTTTTTGCCAGTCCTGTCTGTTCCAGTGACGGTAGGTTTGTGCCCATAGGCGACGTTGTTGCCGGTGATGTCTGGTGAGGACCTGCCTTACAACAGGCCTACAAGCCCTCAGTCCAGCCTCTCTCAGCCTGTTGCGGACAGTCTGAGCACTGATGGAGGGATTGTGAGTTCCTGGTGTAACTCGGGCAGTTGTTGCCATCCTGTATCTGTCCCACAGGTGTGATGTTCGGATGTACCGATCCTGTGCAGGTGTTGCAACACGTGGTCTACCACTGCGAGGACGATCAGCTGTCCGTCCTGTCTCCCTATAGCGCTGTCTTAGGCGTCTCACAGTACAGACATTGCAATTTATTGCCCTGGCCATATCTGCAGTCCTCATGCCTCCTTGCAGCATGCCTAAGGCACGTTCACGCAGATGAGCAGGGACTCTGGGCATCTTTCTTTGCTGTTTTTCAGAGTCAGTAGAAAGGCCTCTTTAATGTCCTAAGTTTTCATAACTGTGGCCTTAATTGCCTCCCGTCTGTAAGCTGTGTCTTAACGACCGTTCCACAGGTGCATGTTCATTAATTGTTTATGGTTCATTGAACAAGCATGGGAAACAGTGTTTTAAACCCTTTACAGTGAAGATCTGTGAAGTTATTTGGATTTTTACTAGTTATCTTTGAAAGACATGGTCCTGGAAAAAGGATGTTTCTTTTTTTGCTGAAAAAAAAAGCTATTTTTGTCAATTGTGTATCGATTTATTTTTATTTGAGTTTTGAAAAGAACTATCTAAATATCTTTGCATGCATAGCTCTCATAGTTTTTTTTTGCCAAACTAACAATGTCTTACTGTATTTAAATTATTTTATTTTATTTCAACTAACTTATGTTTTAATTCAATTAAGTTTTAATTCAATTAATTCAATAAAATTTCAGTGGTTACATTTCCCCAGGCCCATTACTCAGCTTAAAATTGCGAGGTGGCCATTATTACAGAGAAACAACAAAGCATTCCCATTTTATTTATTCATCAAGAAGGAATCATTGGGCTACATAGCTTGATCAAATTAATTTACAAAAATACCTCCTGCACATCACCGGCAGCTAAATCAAATCAAAGCTGTGTGTGTACACTCTCCTCTTCCACTGACAATACTGCACACACTTCAGTATCTAACATCCTGCCTGGGCATTTCTTTGCTCCATGCACCGTAGAAGGTACCACTTACTAAGGAGAATAGGGGGGTACTTCTTGCCTGGTCCAGCCGGTATGGCCGTTCTGCAAAATACAGCTGACAGATCTTTTTAGAAATAATTATGATAAAACGTGGGCTTTAGAAAAGAGAGGCGGAGAGAAAAGACACCTCGCATCCATCCAGTAGAAAACCAACAGGACATCTCTTCCTACTACCGTCGACATCCAGATAACTAAATATTATGTGGAGCGTTTACATTGTTATGGTGATTTGCACTCAGCGCGTGCAGAGTTCTTGTTGTAGACGTTGAAGTCTAGAGGGATGTTCGGCACTGCCTTTACAGTGCCTTCGGAAAGTATTCAGACCCCTTGACTTTTTCCACATTTTGAAAATTATAACTTTGTAATCTGAATATTTTCCTTGGTGCCCCGACTTCCAAGTTAATTACATTTACATGATTAGAATAATCACGTAATAATAATTACAGAGAATTGATTTGATAAAATAACAGTCTTAATTTTAATGATGCCAAAGACACGACAGTGCTTAGGGTCGTTGTCCTGTTGGAAGGTGAACCTTCGCCCTAGTCTTAGGTCCTGAGTGCTCTGGAGCAGATTTTCATCAAGGATCTCTCAGTATTTTGCTCCATTCATCTTTACCTTGATCCTGACTAGTCTCCTAGTCCCTGCTGCTGAAAAACATCCCCACAGCATGATGATGCTACCACCATGCTTCACCGTAAGGATGGTGCCAGGTTTCCTCCAGACGTGACGCTTGACATTTAGGCCAAAGAGTTCAATCTTGGATTCATCAGACCAGAGAATCTTGTTTCTGCAGAGTGCTGCAGAGATGGTTGTTTTTCTGGAAGGTTTTCCCATCTCCACCGCGGAACTCTAGAGCTCTGTCAGCGAGACCGTCTGGTTCTTGTTCACCTCTCTGACCATGACCCTTCTCCCCCGATTACTCAGTTTGGCCAGGCTGCGTGCTCTAGGAAGAGTCTTGGTGGTTCCAAACTTCTTCCATTTAAGAATGATGGAGGGTGGCCACTGTGTTCTTGGGGACCTTCAATGCTGCAGAAATGTTTTGGTACCCTTCCCCAGATCTGTGCCTCGACACAATCCTGTCTCGGAGCTCTATTAACAATTCCTTCGACCTCATTGCTTGGTTTTTGCTCTGACATGCACTGTCAACTGTGAGACCTTATATCAAATCATGTCCAATCAATTGAATTTACCAAAGGTGGATTCCAATCAAGCTGTATAAACATCTCAAGGATGATTTATGGAAACAGGATGCACCTGAGCTCAATTTCGAGTCTCATAGCAAAGGTCTGAATACTTATGTAAATAAGGTATTTTTTTATTCTAAAAACCTGTTCACTTTGTCATTACGAGGTATTGTGTGTGGATTGCAGAGGAAATCTTTTTATTTAATCCATTTTAGAATAAAGCTGTAATGTAACAAAATATGGATGAATATTTATTTTGACTTTAGAATGTTAATGATGACATTAAAGCGTGACCAACCGATGTGCTGGAATTTCCAAGTGGAAAGAACTTGAGAATCAGCAGCACATTCATCTGCCTGTGTTTGATATAGTAGAACAGCATGAAACTGACTATCGGATTCATAGTTGTCTGGGTTTGAGAGGAAAACCACGAAAACATCAATCCAAGCGTTTGTGTAAATGCATGGTGTCTGAACACAACACACCATGCCTAACAAATCTGATCATTGCGACACGTACATGGATGTCTTGAGGCAGCAAGTCTGCTCATAGGGGCTAGCTTTCATTGAGACAGAGTAATAACAACAAGTCCTCCACTGATGCACCACTATCTTCCTTCTACTATGTCTGGGATTGAGTTGAGCCCTCGTGACGTCCCAGCAGGTGTGTGTCCGTGGATGTGTCACCCTCCTGTTGCCACCAGCCCAGGGGGCTAAACACTGAGATGCTACCAAGCTGAGCGCCAGCCCCCCTCCTCTCCACTTCTGTGGAAGAGTAATGCCTTTAATAACAACAGGGAGCTGGGCTACATCACCACTGGTACTGTTCTTGGCTTGTTTTAAACACAGTCCCTTAGCTGCCATTAAGGCCTAATCCACCTGCGGGGGAATTGTCTGTTGGAGGGAGAGAGGGAGTGGAGAATGCTTACACACTGTCAGTTGCTGGCTAGCTGGGATAATTGACTCCATCATTGCCATGGATGGCTGTTCATTCCCCAAACGCTCGCCTCGGCCGCCAATAATGGTCGCTGTATTGTGTGAATCTTAACAATTGCTCTGGAACTCCGAGGTATTCAGACACTGCTAGGTAATGAGCAAGGGAAGGACGAGTGGACCTGCCTTTGCAGATTATGGTAAATGTATGCAGGTAATCTTTTGGTGTATTGATTGGACTGGGTAAATAGGTTGCACTGGTCAAATTGTTTACACCTGTAAAAGTTTAATAGCTGACAAGCCAGTGCGTTACAGTAGCTGTAGCTAGATGGTTCTAGTGGTAGGTTAGTCTCATCTGAAAGACCTCATGGTAGATGGTATCCCTACATTCATGATACACATGTCCCTGTCTCTGCACTACTATGGTATGGGGATCTCCTAGACCAGAGGGAAGGGTACCTTACTGGCCCTCCAATAAAAGCAACCACTTGATCTCCAATTGCAGTGCGCACCACCACACCAAGTTTGGCTTAGCTTCAACAGCGAATGCGTTTTTTAATGAATAGCACAAAAATAGCAAACATACAGTGTATTCAGAAAGTATTCAGACCCCTTGACTTTTCCACATTTTGTTAGTTACAGCCTTATTCTAAAATGTATTAAGTAGTTTTGTTTTTATCATTCTACACACAATACCCCATAATGACAATGCAAAGACAGATTTTTACAAATGTTTGCAAATGTATCTAAAAAAAGAATATATACAAAAATGAAATATCACTTTTACATAAGTATTCAGACCCTTTACTCAGTACTTTGTTGAAGCACCTTTGGCAGCGATTACAACCTTGAGTCTTCTTGGGTATGACGCTACAAGCTTGGCACACCTGTATTTGGGGAGTTTTTCCCATTCTTCTCTGCAGATCCTCTCAAGCTCTGTCAGCTCTGGCTGGGCCACTCAATGACGTTCAGAGACTTGTCCCAAAGCCACTCCTGCATTGTCTTCGCTGTATGCTTAGGGTCGTTGTCCTGTTGGAAGGTGAACCTTCGCCCCAGTCTGAGGTCCTGAGCACACTGGAGCAGATTTTCATCAAGGATCTCTCTGTACTTTGCTCTGTTCATCTTTCCCTCGATCCTGACTAGTCTCCCAGTCCCTGCCGCTGAAAAACATCCCCACAGTATGATGCTGCCATCACCATGCTTCACCGTAGGGAGGATGCCAGGTTTCCTCCAGACGTGACGCTTGGCATTCAGGCCAAAGAGCTCAATCTTGGTTTCATCATACCAGAGAATCTTGTTTCTCATGGTCTGAGAGACCTGTAGGTGCCTTTTGGAAAACTCCAAGCTGAGTTTTCCTTTAGGTGCCTTTTACTGAGGACTGGCTTCCGCCTGGCCACTCTACCATAAAGGCCTGATTGGTGGACACAATCCAATCCTGTCTCGGAGCTCTATGGACTATTCCTTCGACCTTATGACTTGGTTTTTGTTCTAACATGAACTGTCAAATGTGGGACCTTATATGGTGTGTGCCTTTCCAAATCATGTCCAATCAATTGAATTTACCACAGGTGGACTCCAATCAAGTTGTAGAAACATCTCAAGGATGGTCAATGGAAACAGGTTGCACCTGAGCTCAATTTCGAGTATCATAGCAAAGGGTCTGAATACTTATGTAAATAAGGTAAAACATTTGCAAACATTTCTAAGAACCTGTTTTCGCTTTGTCATTATGGGGTATTTTGTGTAGATTGATGAGGAATGTATTTTTATTTAATACATTTTAGAATAAGGCTGTAACGTAACAGAATGTGGAAAAAGTCATGTGGTCTGAATACTTTCCCAATGCACTGTAGCTGCCTCGCAGTGGGCTAGAGTGCGAGGAGGGCTTAGGTATGGCATTATCAAAGGGAACTAAAGACACTCTGCCTGTCACTTTAGCCATGACAGCAGAGGCACCTGTAGGCTGCCCACGGGCCAGGCCCTTTCCTCTGGCTGCTCCCCAGGGCCTTCCTCTCCACCACCTGCTTCCCCAGATGTGCTGCACTGGATGCCTTCCAAATCCTTCTTAGTGTTCTACCAAGCAAGAGGAAGGGAGGCTTTTGTCTGATGCTGTCATCTATGCTTGTATCTGACAGGTACACCAGTGAGAGGGAGGAATAGAGATGATCCTAGGGTCTAGGGAACTGAACATGTAAGCTAGCTGTCTGCCCCTGCTGCTGCTACTGATTAAACTTGCACATATTTTGTTTGGAAGACATTTTGGTGAGGACTTTTTGGAATTCATTGACTTGCATAATCTGTTTAAAAATAACCTTATTGAGCTGTACTGTACTTGATTTTCATTTTGCCCGCAGTCAGTAGTTCCCTCTATTGCGATGCTCTTCGCAGGAGGGACTTCAGCTCTCTGAGACGTTGACATTTGACATGACATTGCTCATTATGTTGAGAAAATGGCATGACTATTCAAACACATACCTCCTCCGTCAATCCGTGACAACAGTGATCGGCAGTTCCATTTCTCTCGTGTGTTTATTCTCAACCAAGGGCCTGCTGGTATAATACTGTCAAACTTTGTGCTCCCGCATTACACGTCCCTGACAGTGAGATTCCAGTCATGTCTCGGTGAAAACGTGACACTGGCTGCTCAGATGCACCTTCAGATAAGCTAGTGAATCAAACTAGAGGCTGAGTTTAGGATAATGAGAGAATGCTTTGGGTAATCCACATATCTAATTTGCACAAAAATTATTGAAGAAAAAGTTATTTTAATAAAACACAATTGTACAGGGTTTACCAGCTGACATGCTTGTGATTCACTGGAGTACAATTCACCGGAGTAGAAGTTTTTAGTTTGAAACTATCCCTTTAACTCTAAAAACTATAAATTGACTCTTACTGGTCATCAAGCCAACCAACTGTCATGGCACAGGTAATTTACCAGTCATTTATCATTTTCTGTTGTTGTCAATCAACAGGATATACAGTGCATTCGGAAAGTATTCAGACCCCTTCCCTTTTTCTACATTTTGTTACGTTACAGCCTTGTTCTAAAATTGATTAAATGTTTTTCTCCTCAATCTACACACAATACCCCATAATGACAAGGTGAAAACAGGTTTTTAGAAATGTTTGCTAATTTATAAAATAAAAAACCGATACCATATTTACATAAGTATTCAGACCCTTTGCTAGGAGACTCGAAATTGAGATCAGGTGCGTCCTGTTTCCATTAATCATCCTTGATGTTTCTACAACTTGATTGGAGTCCACCTGTGGTAAATTCAATCGATTGCTTCATCATTATGAAAATCAAATCAAATCAAATCAAATTTTATTAGTCACATACACATGGTTAGCAGATGTTAATGCGAGTGTAGCGAAATGCTTGTGCTTCTAGTTCCGACAATGCAGTAATAACCAACAGTAATCTAACCTAACAATTCAAGCTACTACTTACACACACACACAAGTGTGAAGGGATAAGAGAATATGTACATAAAGATATATGGATGAGTGGTGGTACAGAACGGCATGGGATGCAGTAGATGGTATAGAGTACGGTATATACATATGAGATGAGTACTGTAGGGTATGTAAACATAAAGTGGCATAGTTTAAAGTGGCTAGTGGTACATGTATTGCATAAAGATGGCAAGATGCAGTAGATGATATAGAGTACAGTATATACATATGAGATGGGTAATGTAGGGTATGTAACATTGTATTAGTGGCATTGCTTAAAGTGGCTAGTGGTACATTTTTACATAATTTCATCAATTCCCATTTTTAAAGTGGCTGGAGTTGAGTCAGTATGTTGGCAGCGGCCGCTAAATGTTAGTGGTGGCTGTTTAACAGTCTGATGGCCTTGAGATAGAAGCTGTTTTTCAGTCTCTCGGTCCCTGCTTTGATGCACCTGTACTGACTCGCCTTCTGGATGATAGCGGGGTGAACAGGCAGTGGCTTTGGGTGGTTGTTGTCCTTGATGATCTTTATGGCCTTCCTGTGACATCGGTGGTGGTAGGTGTCCTGGAGGGCAGGTAGTTTGCGCCCTGGTGATGCGTTCTGCAGACCTCACTAACCCTCTGGAGAGCCTTACGGTTGTGGCGGAGGCAGTTGCCGTACCAGGCGGTGATAACGCCGACAGGATGCTCTCGATTGTGCATCTTAGAAGTTTGTGAGTGCTTTTGGTGACAAGCCGAATTTCTTCAGCCTCCTGAGGTTGAAGAGGCGCTGCTGCGCCTTCTTCAACAACGCTGTCCTGTGTGGGTGGAACAATTCAGTTTGTCCGTGATGTGTACACCGAGGAACTTAAAACTTTCCACCTTCTCCACTACTGACCCGTCGATGGATAGGGGGGTGCTCCCTCTGCTGTTTCCTGAAGTCCACAATCATCTCCTTTGTTTTGTTGACGTTGAGTATGAGGTTATTTTCCTGACACCACCTCGGGCCTCACCTCCTCCTGTAGGCGTCTCGTCTGTGTTGGTGATCAAGCCTACCACTGTAGTGTCATCCGCAAATTGATGATCGAGTTGGAGGCGTGCATGGCCACGCAGTCGTGGGTGAACAGGGATACAGAGAGGGCTCAGAACGCACCCTTGTGGGGCCCCAGTGTTTGAGGATCAGCGGGGTGGAGATGTTGTTACCTACCCTCACCACCTGGGGGCGGCCGTCAGGAAGTCCAGGACCCAGTTGCACAGGGCGGGGTCGAGACCAGGGTCTCGAGCTTTGACGAGTTTGGAGGGTACTATGGTGTTAAATGCTGAGGGCTGTTCGATGAAACAGCATTCTCACATGGGTATTCCTCTTGTCAGATGGGTTAGGGCAGTGTGCAGTGTGGTTGCGATTGCGTCGTCTGTGACCTTATTGGGTCGCGTAAGCAAATTGGAGTGGGTCTAGGGTGTCCGGTAGGGTGGAGGTGATATGGTCCTTGACTAGTCTCTCAAAGCACTTCATGATGACGGAAGTGGTGTACGGGGCGATAGTCGTTTAGCTCAGTTTACTTAGCTTTCTTGGAACAGGAACAATGGTGGCTCTTGAAGCATGTGGGAACAGCAGACTGGATAAGGCATTGATGAATATGTCCGTAAACACACACAGCCAGAATGGTCTGCGCATGCTCTGAGAGACGCGGCTGGAATGCCGTCTGGGCCTGCAGCCTTGCGAGGTTAAACGTTTAAATGTTTTTCTCACCTCGGCTGCAGTGAAGGAGAGCCCGCAGGTTTTGGTAGGGGGCGTGTCATGGCACTGTGTTTCCTCAAGCGGGCAAAAAAGTTGTTTAGCCTGTCTGGGAGCAAGACATCCTGGTCCTCGACGGGCTGGTTTCTTTTTGTAATCCGTGATTGACTGTAGACCCTGCCACATACCTCTGTGTCTGAGCTGTTGAATTTCGACTCGATTTTGTTCTTGTACTGAGACTTAGCTGTTTGATTGCCTTGCGGAGAGAATAGCTACCTGTTTGTATTCGTCATGCTTCCGTCACCTTGCCCTGGTTAAAAGCAGTGGTTCGCGCTTTCAGTTTCACGCGAATGCTGCCGTCAATCACCGGTTTCTGGTTTGGGAATGTTTTTATCGTTGCTGTGGGTACGACATCGTAATGCACTTCCTAATGAACTGCTCACCGAATCAGCATATTCGTCAATATTGTTGTTGGACGAGGTCGGAACATATTCATCGCGTGATCGAAGCAGTCTTGAAGCGTGGTTCAGCTTGGGTCGGACCAGCGTTGAACAGACCTGAGCGCGGGAGCTTGTTGTTTGAGTTTCTGTTTGTAGGCAGGAATCAACAAAATGGAGTCGTGGTCAGCTTTTCCGAAAGGGGGGCGGGGGAGGGCCTTGTAAGCGTCGCGGAAATTAGTGTAGCAATGGTCCAGTGTTTTTCCAGCCCTGGTAGCACAATCGATATGCTGATAGAATTTAGGGAGTTTTGTTTTTAGATTATGGGGTGTTGTGTGAAGATTGATGAGGGGGGAAAACGATTTAATCAATTTTAGAGTAAGGTTGTAACGTAACAAAATGTGGAAAAAGTGAAGGGGTCTGAATACTTTCAGAATGCACTTTATATACTAAATGCCTCAGTGGGAACAGAAGCCCAAGCTTTTCTGAATACATTCCCCTCCAAAAAGTTACACTTTTCTGAAGTGAAAATAGTGACTTTTATTGGGTTCTGAATATGTTTATTTTGAGAAATATTTTTTGCCAGGCTATCAAAGGTAAAGACATATGCCTACCATTGAGAAGTAAAAAAAAAACAACAACAACAAAAAACAGATAAAGTATAGTATACTGTACTTTCTGATTTATTTTGTGAATACACATGGCTCCTTGGTTTGAGTGGCATTTCAGTGACAGCTATCAAAGCCGTTCTCTCGCTACTTCCCTCTACAGTAATCAAAGTCTTTGGAGCGCTTTAAAACAGTTGAGGTACAGGACTGAAAAAAACATTATGCACAATGTCGAATAGTAAACCACATTTTGGATTTTTCTCACATCACACAGTCACAGACAGACTTTAAAAGAGCCTAACACAACTTTAATCAAATCACCATCACTGTATAACCTGAGATGTCTTGGACATTTTAAAGTGTCTGCAATGTCTCAACTATATTTATTTGTAGCCTCCTACTGGGCAAAAACTGGTTGCATTAACATTGTTTCCATGTTCTTTCAACAAAAAATGTAATCTGATGACATTGAATCAGTGTGGGAAACTGATTGGATTTGCAAAAAGTCATAGACTAAATTCCCTTACATTTATTTGTCACCCAAATAGACTTTGAAATGATGTCTGTGCCCAGTGGGATGGTTCAAAATCTACAACAGGAAACCTTTGGGAAAAAAACAATTTCACTGTAAGGACATAAATATATCTGCTACAACAATCTGCAAAAGCCCTCATCCCAGGCCCTATCAACCTGTTTCCAGGAGCGAAGATATTAACACACACCTTGAGAATAATCCTTGACCTACCTTTGAAAACAAAGGCTCTTAGAGACAAAGTGACCTCTAGAAAACTCTCTTTTCCACTATCTTCCAAGTAAATGTATTTATACTGTTATTTGATGATGCCCTTTCATGGGCCGGGATTCAATCAAGGCGCATTGTCGACAAGCAAACTGCACTCTTGACAACCTTTTATTGAATCCATGGATTGTTTCTTGATTCGTCATGTACCATTTTCTACTTGTAATTGTTACTCTACATATCCAATTTTTGGCTAAGAATATTAATTTATTCACGGTAAAAGAATGGCCATGTCCTAAATCTGGCTTGCCTACTACTTACTTAAACTGCATACTGTGTACAAATCATACTACGTACTATTTAGCGCATACTGTTTAGTAAAACGTATGCAGTATGCCAAATCCGCAACGTACTACTTTTGGTGCGTTCAAGACAATTGGGAACACAGAAAAAACGAGCTCAGACTGGGAAATATTGCGGTGTCAGTCATCTTCAGGATGGAGAAGTCGGAGCTCTAGGATGATGCCCACGTTTCCAACTTGTATTTGCGAGTTGGATGACCGTTCAAAACGATTTTTCCCGGTGGGACCAGTGAGTTCCTTGTTGTCTTGAACAGACCATCAGCTATGGCTTCGCATATGAAGCGAGAAGGATCGCCTGTAGCCCCATCCAGTGACCTTTCACTATAGCGGAGCACCAGAATGTTGTTGTTTTGGGCTAACGTTAGCTAAGTAGTTTACGTATTTAGAGTAAACTTGAGTTAACCGTAGGCCTAAGCTTGTGTCTATTGGAGAGTCACCTGAAGCTCAAGAGGAATGGGAGATGCAGTAAAGGAATGCAGTGCTGAGGCAGAGGGCTCGTAATGAGGACGACTGGCTACTACTCTGAACTGTGTGTTGAGTTTTCTGCCGCCAAAAGCTGCTGAAGCATCACCTAAGTGGGTGCCATATACTGTGAAGTTATATACGAATCAGGCTGGTTCCCCGAGTATCTAGCCCTCTACAAGATAATCACCAGACTCCATCTTCATCAACCATCTCCCTGACCACCTTTCTCTGATCAAGCCATGAACTCCATCTTTGGAAGGATGCATGCACTCAGACTTGGCCTCTTATTGGTTGACCTAGCCAACTATTTCCAGGTTACACATGACGAGTTATTGCTTGTTTTTTTGCTTTTGATGCGCATTGAGATTATGAAAAGCGCTATCGAAATGTAATAAATTATTATTATAACAAAGCTGGTTTATTTAGTTTAGTAGAGCAAAAAGCTCTGATTAAAGGCCAAGATGCCAACACGTAAGCTTCAGTAAGTTAACTATTACTAGCAAGAGCAGTGTGCAGGTTATTATATTTTTTTTCAACTTATCTAATTGTTACCATGCACCTGCAACAAGATAGCTCGGATGTGCGAGTGCATTTTTTATGTTGAAAGTTAAACCCACCAACAATAGATGTACCAATATCAAATATGTTGTTTTATTACAAACAATAAACACTTTAAGGAGAACAGCAATTTACTTTGGGTAAGGAAAAAAAGCACTTCATCTAACTTTACAAAATACATAAAACTACTTCTTAATCATGGCCTCAAATGTCCATAAGTCGTGCTTCCCTAGCAGTCACCTCTTACTCCTTTTCCAGCATCCACATCTGGACCCTTCCGGAAGGGAGAGGAGGAGATGATGACCGGTGGGGTGATGGAGTGGCAGCCCCTCAGCGCCTCATCCATCAGCATATATCATTTCCAGGATATGGCTCTGGCCTCCCATCCCTCCGTGCTGACTGGAGGGAGCTTTCAACTCCTGAAAAATATTGGAAATTGTAATCTTTCGGCATCAAACATACTACATTTAAAGCCCTGTAAAAGGTATTATGCCAATTGCAGTACATTTCTATTGAATACTTGCACCTTTCTAACATGTACACTGAGTATTGAGTTGTACCCCCTTTTGCCTTCAGAACAGCCTCAATTCGTCGGGCCATGGACTCTACAAGGTGTCAAGCGTTCCACAGGAATGCTGGCTCATGTTGACTCCAATGCTTCCCACAGTCATGTCAAGTTGGCTGGATGTCTTTTAGGTGGTGGACCATTCTTGATACACACAGGAAACTGTGGAAAGGTGTTCATAATGTTTTATACACTCCGTGTATATATATTCACACTTACAAGAAGCATAGGAAATAGATGGGAAATTGATGTTGCTCTCAGAGAAAATGGGAACTTTATTAGCCAACTACAGCACAGCAATAAATGTCAAAATAACAGTAGCGTACCATGTATTTTTGCTTATGGTTCTTCCACTTCTTTTCACCCATGCAGGTGACAGCTGCCACTCCAGCTCACACTCCTTCAAGTAGATCTCGAAAAGACGCGTACAACATTAACCAAAACATGAGCAAAGTAGAGTTGTCTGAACTTTCTGTAGATAGTGGTTAGAGCGTTGGACTAGTAACCGAAAGGTTGCAAGATCGAATCCCCGAGCTGACCAGGTACAAATCTGTCGTTCTGCCCCTGAACAAGGCAGTTAACCCACTGTCCCTAGGCCGTCATTGAAAATAGGAATACAGATTTGCACCTTGCTGCCTGCCGTGCCTTTAGCTAGCTAGCTACGTGCTTTAGTAGGACTAGAAGTTATAACTGTTCGAAAGTAATGCTAGCAATAGGGTTTCTTGCTTGCTGTTGTTAAGCGACAACTTCATATTTAACATTAGCCTAGTTAGCTAGCTACTTGTTGTAAATACCAGGGTTTGTGTTCAAACTGTTGCAGGGTCTGGTGACAATACCAGGCATTTAATTCAAGGGCAAACACCGCAAATAAGGTTTTGAGTATGTCATGTGGCCATAGTTAGCTCTCTTGCTACTGCACTATGCACTGCCAGTAGCTAAGGTTAGTAATGTGGGAGCCTACATTCCTATTTTCCACAGCCATGCTGGTCCCAACACTTCTCTTTTCTTCCAGTTCTCCTGATTTGTCACATCAGTTTATCTGTTTTGAGCTGATTGTACTGTGCAATATTAGTTTCTACCTGAACGGTTACAGCCTGAATGGGTCTAGCTAGTTTCATTGCACATAACCTGTTATGGTGAAAGTAATGGTAATCTGCACTCGTTACTGTTTCACCTTAACAATCCAATTTTAAAAAATTAATAAAAAATGTTTACCTTTATTTAACTCGGCAAGTCAGTTAAGAACAAATTCTTATTTACAATGATGGCCTAGTTGTAAAGGCCCCCCCGGCCATACCCTCCCCTAACCCGGATGACGCTGGGTCAATTGTGCGCCGCCCTATTGGACTCCCGATCACGGCCGGTTGTGATCCCGGGTCTGTAGTGACGCTTCTAGCACTGCGATGCAGTGCCTTAGACTGCTGCGCCACTCGGGAGCAAAATGCATTGTGGATGTGTGCAGCTAATTSTACTCGATGAAAAGCCGAAATGAGTATAACGTTGTGGCATTTAAACCATACTCGATTTTCGAAAATTCACATACTATAAAATGTTATGTTTTTGCGTACTGATTATGTCATGCACGTTTGCGTTGTTTCCTGCTATTCGTTGCTTTCGGTAACGCATCCTCATATAATTAATCAGCTGTTGTCAAAGCATAAATGAGTATGACATCCGTGTGTTTAAAGTATACTTGATTTTCAAATGTCACATACAATAAAACTTTATTTTTTCGCATACTTAAACGGCCTACTATTTAGGACATGTCCAATGTTTTCACACAAACACCTGAACCAGAATTTGGGTTTAAAGGATAACTTGAATATGGAATGTTCCTTTAAGCCCAGGAAGCAGCCATTCAACTTGCTATTCACCAGCTTTTCATGCTCAATAATGTCAAAATATGTTTTCTACTTACCAAAGAATGGAGTTTCGCTGAGCAACTATCTTCATTACTGTCATTACTACAGTTACGGCACCTCTTCTGCACCTCCAATAAAATCTGTCATTACTGCCATGCACAGGTCGGCTTATCCAGCAGCAGGAAAGGTCATTGATTTTATCACCTACAACAGTGTATGAACGTCATATCAATCTGTTGTTTCTCCCACGTTACATGGAAAGCAATACTATTTAATGTAAGTAGATTAAGTAGACAATACAGTCGCTTCAGAAAGTATTCACACCCCTTGACTTTTTCCACATTTTGTTGTGTTACATAGTGGGATTCAAATGGTTTAATTTGAATTGTTTAGTCTACAATCTACACAAAATACTCTGTCAAATTGGAAGAATTTTTTTTACTTTTGTAAAAGATTTATGAAAAATTAAACACTAATATAGCTTGATTGGATAAGTATTCAACCCCCTGAGTCAATACATGTTAGAATCACCTTTGGCAGTGATTTTCAGCTGTGAGTCTTTCTGGGTTAGTCTCTAAGAGCTTTCTACACCTGGATTGTGCAACATTTGCCCATTATTCTTTTTTWAAATTATTTTCAAGCCACTTAGGAACATTCACTATCTTCTTGGTAAGCAACTCCAGTAAAGTTTTGGCCTTGTGTTTTAGGTTATTGTCCCGCTGAATTCATCACCCAGTGTCTGGTGGAAAGCAGACTGAACCAGGTTTTCCTCTAGGATTTTGCCTGTGCTTAACTCCATTCAGTTTCTTTTTTTATCCTGGAAAAACTTCCCAGTCCTTAACCCTTGGCCTACAATGGTTGCGCCCCTGCGGAAATCAAATTAACTTAATTTAAAAAAAAATCCCCATCAAAATCCATCTGTTTAAACTGGAGATGTTTTTTTGCATGGGCTGCATCTCAATCCACCGCATCTGCTGATATCACTGATATCTGCAGTGAACGGTGGCAGAGCTAAAGTGGTGTTTGTCAGAACATGAGACTATTATTACCACTATATTGAAAGCTGAGAGTCTCATGAACACAAAAGTGTTCTCTGTTTTGCTCTACGACGCCCACAAGCCTTATAAGACTCATCTGAAGGTCCCCAGGACCATTTAAAAAAAAAAAAATTAAGTACACTGTATGTATGGAGATAGTTTAGTGCCTAAAATAAGGGGACAAATAAACTCAGCAAAAAAAGAAATGTTCCTTTTTCAGGGCCCTGTCTTTCAAAGATAATTCGTAAAAATCCAAATAACTTCACAGATCTTCATTGTAAAGAGTTTAAACAATGTTTCCCATGCTTGTTCAATGAACCATAAACAATTAATGAAAATGCACCTGTGGAACCATCGTTAAGACACTAACAGCACAAACCCACAGTCGCACCACCAGACAGGACTGGCAAAAAGTGCTCTTCACTGATGAGTTGCAGTTTTGTCTCACCAGGGGTGATGGTCGGATTCACGTTTATCGTTGAAGGAATGAGCGTTACTCGGAGGCCTGTACTCTGGAGCGGGATCGATTTGGAGGTGGAGGGTCCGTCATGGTCTGGGGCGGTGTGTCATAGCATCATCGGACTGAGCTTGTTGTCATTGCAGGCAATCTCAACGCTGTGCGTTACAGGGAAGACATCCTCCTCCCTCATGTGGTACCCTTCCTGCTGGCTCATGCTGACATGACCCTCCAGCATGACAATGCCACCAGCCATACTGTGCGTGATTTCCTGCAAGACAGGAATGTCAGTGTTCTGCCATGGCCAGCGAAGAGCCCGGATCTCAATCCCATTGAGCACGTCTGGGACCTGTTGGATCGGAGGGTGAGGGCTTGGGCCATTACCCCCAGAAATGCCCGGGAACTTGCAGGTGTCCGGGAACTTGCAGGTGCCTTGATGGAAGAGTGGGGTAACATCTCACAGCAAGAACTGGCAAATCTGGTGCAGTCCATGAGGAGGAGATGCACTGCAGTACTTAATGCAGCTGGTGGCTACACCAGATACTGACTGTTACTTTTGATTTTGACCCCCCCCCCCCCCTTTGTTCAGGGACACATTATTACATTTCTGTCACATGTCTGTGGAACTTGTTCATTGTCAGCTAGCTGGATGACAACTACTGGCTTCTAGTAGCCATGCCCCTGGATTCTAATTGACTCTCCGTTGTTCAATGGTGGTAGTGGTCTAGCTGACCTGTCAAAGTATCGCTTTTGGTGTTGTTGCATGCATTTCCTTGTAGCTGACGACCTCAGGTTGCAGCTGCTGGTTGATGCTGGGAAAGATGGAGCGAAGTCTGCGTCTCATCAGCAACTGGGCTGGTGATTTTAAGATGTCCAAAGAATGTTGTGGTACTCAAGGAGGCTGAGGTAGGGGTCTCTCTTGTCAGCTTTTGCTTTGTCCATGAGTGATTTAGCAATATGCACAGATTTTTCCGCAAAGCCATTACTTTAAGGGTAATGTGGTCTTGTGGTGACGTGTGAAATCCAATGATTTTGTGTTGGATTCAAACTCCTTTGATTTGTAACAGGGGCCATTGTCAGATCTTAAAGTCTACAATGCCATGCCTGGCAAAGGCTGATTTCAGCTTGTGGATCACAGCTGCAGATGTGGTGCTGTGAAGCTTGTCAAGTTCGAAGTATCTTCTATAGTAATCCACTGGTAAGATGTAGCCCTAGTTGTTCCATGTGAACAAATCGGTTGCCACGACCTGCCAGGGTCGGTCTGGGATAAGGTGAGGTAACATTGGCACTTTGGTGTTTGAGGAGCGTTGTTCAAGACAGGTGGGGCATTTACCAACAATGTCTTCTATTTGTTTGCACATTCCGGGCCAAAACAAAATGTCCCGTACTCTCTGTTTGCTCTTTTCCATGCCCATGTGTCCAGCATGGATCTTTGTCAAAATCTCTTCTCTAAGACTGGTAGGAATTATGATTTTCTCCATTCCATTGATCTGTGAAAGTTCATCATGATGGTTCCAGAACTCAGATGCTCAGAGGGTATTTTCTCCTCTCCTTAGGCCGTCCATCCTGTATGACATTCCTCAGCTGTGTGAGTTGTGTCCTTTTCTGTTTCCGCTCGGATCTCCTTCAGATTGTGAAGTTGTATTTTTGTAGTTGAAGGATCATTCTCTGTATCCTTGGCGGGGCTGCGGGTAGCGGTTTCCTCATGATTGACTCAAGGGGCTTGTGGTTGGATTCCACAATGACTTGTTGTCCATAGATGTACTGAGGGAAACGCTTACATCCAAACAAAACAGTGTACAGCTCCTTTTTGATTTGAGCATAGTTGATTGCATTTTGAAGCGTAGCTGATGGGCTTTCCTTCTTGCAGTAGCACTGCACCTAGTCCAAACTTCGACGCGTCCACTTTGTTGGGGTCATTGTATTCAAGAATTGGTCCAAGTCTTTCACTTTCTGGAAAGCAATGTCGTGTTCCTTGACCCAGAGGGACTCACTGGACTGCTTTAGCAGCTGATGCAGGGGTACGTTTGCATTGGAGAGGCTGGGTGCAAATTTGGCTAAGTAGTTGACCATGCCAAGCACAGTTTCCATCTCTGCTTGGTTCTTTGGTGGCTCCATTTTCCTTTATGGCTGAGATCTTCCGTGGATCTGGCTTGATTCCTTTCGCTGTCAGGGTTGAGACGGATTCCTCTCTCACGGGACCTTTGCAGCATCTCACGGAGGTTTCTGTCCTGGTCTTCTGTGGTTCAACCATAGACAAGGATGTCGTCCACAATTGCCACAACTCTGTCAAGGCCTTCGTACATCTTGTCGATCTTTCGCTGAAACTCATCTTGGGTTGAGACAATCCCAAAAAGCAGGTGACAAAACCTGTAGCATCCGTTGTGAGCTTAGATGACTCTTCTGTGAGCTTTATAGCCCAGTAGCCTGATTTGGAGTCCATGACACTGAAGTAGTGTGCTCCGACTAGCTTGTGTGTAATGTCATCTAGCGTCGGTAAGGGATAATGGGGGTGTTTGATAGCCTTGTTCAAGTCTCTTGGGTTGAGATATACTCTTTCTCGGTGGGTAGACCACAGCGGTTGCATCTGGGTCAAGGTGAATGGTACATTCTCCTGGGAATAGTCCTCTTCCTGTAAAAACACCAGCAAAATCATCCATTACATTCTTTGTCTCTACTGGTGCTGTCACTGATAAAACTAGCTTGATGAGGTCCATGTCTAAACATGCATTAAGACCTAGCACTGCAGGTCCTCGAATGTCAACAACGTAGAAGTCCAACATCATGTCACTTTGCTTATATTTGCATTTGCATGTGCCTTTTACTAGGAGCTGTTCACCACCATAATCAGTCAGTCTGCGCGTGGTGGGCTGTAGCTCGCACTCAGATGTCAAGCTGCGGTACTTATTCAGAGGAATAATGTTTACTTGTGCACCAGTGTCTAGTTTGAACTTGAGCTCTGTGCCTTCTGTTCCTATCTCAATGTCAGCAAAGGCTTGCTCTGTATCTGACATCCAACTTTTCTGTGCCACTGAATCAGTAACAGTTAATCAGCATTTGACTTTTTGATTGACTCTTTGATTTCATCTTCACTCACTGTGTGTACTATTTTCCCCCGGTAAGATTTGCACGCTTTTACAAAGTGATTCCATTTTCCACATTTAGTACACTGTTTGACTTTAGCTGGGCAATTTTCTTGTTCGCCATGCACTTTGTATCCACAATATCCACATGTTTTGGGGGGTTTTGAGTCTGTGTCGCTCTGTTGTGGAGTTCTGTCACTCTCCATTCTGAGCAAGCTCTCTGGGCACCGGAGGTGTGCTTTGATGTCTGCCTGACTGGGTGCACTGCTTAATGCACTCATGCTGCCGCCCGAAATGGATTTCATCTGAGCCTGCGCTAGCTCGTGAGATCTGGCTATGTCGATAGCTTTGTCCAGCGTTAGCTCAGACCCAATAATTCTAAAGTTTCTCTCTCACTCGTGGTGAGTGCATTCCAAATACAATACGGTCCCTGACCATCTCATCATTGTTTGCGTAATCACAGTCTTTCACAAGCAGATGCAGCTCAGTCAAAACTGTTCAAATGATTCGCTAGCTCCCTGTACTTTCTCATGGAATTTGTACCTAGAAAAAAATCGTATTGGTCTTTGGCACAACATATGCTTCAAAACGGTCGTAGTATGTTGTCAGTACTTTTGATTCAGCCTTGGTAAATGTACATTTTCACCAATCCACAGGAGCAGGTAGCTGCACTCTTCCTCTTCTCCTCTTTCCTTCAGAGGACCCGTGAACATTAGCTCCACATGCTGTTTGAACTTACGCCATGCATCGGGTAAGTCCATTTGAGGTATAGGAACTCCAGCAAAATCCATCTTTTAGTCCTTTTACTCTGACACCATGTCTTGTTTTGCACGCTTTGCACAAAATAATAAAATGCAGTACGACAGGCTCTTTATAAAACGTAGCTCTTTATTAGCTAGCTGTAACTGGCTTGTTCATGTGTCTACGGCCATGATCAACTGAAATTGACCTCACAACCTGGGTGGTCTTAACCAATTTACAATTCAGTATTTTGACACATATGAATATTGCACATGTTAAACACTATTATTGCACACAGAGTGAAAACATGCTTTTAGAAATGTTTGCAAATGTGTTGAAAATGAAATACAGAAATGTATATAATTTACATAACTATTCACATAAGTAGTCAATACATGTTAGAATCACCTTTAGCAGCAATTTCATCTGTAAGTCTGCTGGGTAAGTCTCTCAAAGCTTTGCACTTCTGGATTGTACAATATTTGTACATTATTCTTACAAAAATTATTCAAGCTCTGTGAAGATGGTTGTTGATCATTGCTAGACAGCCATTTTCAAGTATTGCCATAGATGTTCAAGCCTATTTAAGTCTAACTGTCTTTGTAAAGTCCAGTGTATGTTTGGCCTTGTGTTTTAGGTTATTGTACTGCTGAAGGGGAATTTGTCTCCTAGTGTCTGTTGGAAAGCAGCAGATTTTGCTTGTGCTTAGCTCTAAGAATTTGTTCTTAACTGACTTGCCTAGTTAAATAAAGGTAAGATAAAATATAATGTTTTTATTGGTCCTAAAAAACTCCCTAGTCCTTGCCGGTGACAAGTATACCCATAACATGACGCAGCCACCACTATGCTTGAAAATATGAAGAGTGGTACTCTGTGATGTGTTAGATTTGCCCCAAACGTAATGCTTTGTATTCAGAACAGTTCATTGGTTTGCCACTGCAAGGCTTCCTTAGTATTGTGGAGTAACTACAATGTTGTTGATCCATCCTCAGTGTACTCCTATCACAGGCATTAAACTTGTTTATGTCACCATTGGCCTCATGGTGAAATCCCTGAGCGGTTTCCTTCCTCTCCACCAACTGAGTTAGGAAGGAAGCCTGTATCTTTGTAGTGACTGGGTGTTTTGATACACCATCCAAAGTGTAATTAATAACTTCACCATGCTCAAAGGTGCTTCAATGTCAGATTTTTTTAGGTGCCCTTCTTTGCGAGTCATTGGAAAACCTCCCCCGGTTTCTGTGGTTGATTCTATGTTTAAAATTCACTGCTCGACTGAGGGGCCTTACATATGTGTGGGGTACAGAAAGGAGGTAGTCATTGAAAAACACTATTATTGCACACGAAGTGAGTTCATGCAACGTATTATGTGACTTGTTAGGCACATTTTTACTCCTGAACTTATTTAGGCTTGCCATAACAAAGGGGTTGAATACTTATTGACTTATTAATTCATTTGTAAAATAAATTCTCCAAACATAATTCCACTTTGACATTATGGGGTATTGTGTGTAGGCCAGTGTAAAACAATCGCAATTTAATCCATTTTAAATTCCGGCTGTAACACAACAAAATGTGGAAAAAGTCAAGGGGTGTGAATACTTTCTGAACACTGTATAGGGTATGTTTTTACAGTGATTGTATATTTCTAGATAGGCTTTATGTAGTGTATTTTAATTCCATTACTTATTGCATTTTAATGAGGGATTTTATTGGAGGTGCCCAAGAGGTGGATTTGGTGCATGCGTACTTGATCAAAAACAATACTTGAGGCATTTTTTAAGTATTGGCATTTTTTTCAGAGCATGTAACTTTTTGGGGGGGGAGTACATACCGTCTGTAACGGCAGTAAAGACGATAGTTTTACTATGTATTTTGACATTATTAAGCTTGAAAAGCTGGTGAATGGCTGCTTCCTGGGCTTAAAAGGAGAATCGCCATATTCAACATCTCCTGTAAATTCAAATTCTGGTTCCAAAAACACCATGCATAATAAAGAAAAATGCATCCTCTGGTGACACTGCATGAATTCTAGCCCTGCAGCGCACAGAGCCATATGATTGTTTTGCTCGCTCACTTCATCATAATCAACAAAAACCCAACAGGTGTTGCGGCTCCCGAAATCACGATAATCTTGATCATGATTATCTATCACTGTTATTGTATGTTTCACGGCAGAACAACCCTTCTTTTCTCAGTTGACAACAAAGGAACGACCATTGTGGGTTGGATCAGAGATGCTGTGTGATTTAACCAATCATGCAGGACACTGGTGGGGTTCTGTGTATTATCATTTGCACTCCTGCTGATGCTTTTATATTACAGTGGCACCACTATAACTGGCATAATTGCATCTTCAAACCGCCCAGAGTTGCACCCTTGATCCAAAATCCATTAGCACAGTGCAAGTCCGGGCCCATGGGACAGATGAGGGCTTGGTTCCAACAGGGCTTGATATCACTCCACCACAGTGAATAAAATATTTAGGTTTTATCTTTGCTTGCTCTTCATTGATTGGCACAGCAAGATAAGAGAGTGTACCATGGCCTCGTAAAATTACATTTTACACTTTTATTTTTACTCAATTATTTATTTGTTTGTGCCAAAACCCACAATCTGTTGCTTTGTCTACTATATATATTAAAGGGCCACAGGATATTTTCTTATTCCACAACATTTTAACTTTTACAGCCACCCCCTCTGTGTATTATTGTCTATCAAATTACATGCCTGTAATTCCGGTCTTTCAATACTAGACTGTCTAGCTGTCAAACAACGACTTGAGGTTTCCTCTCACAGTGAGATGAAGATTTTATGGCTTCCTTCTCTGCCTCATGGATCGTATCTCTTGAGAAAGGTAAAGTTTTCTTTCCTCCAGTCTTTTCCAGTTCAGTCCCACAATGCTCTATATTGGCTGTTACATAATGGCAACACAGCACCTCAGGGCAATAGTTCTTACTCAGCGACAGGTGGAAATCTGATAAACAAACTCTGTTATTTTCATTGTTGAAAGGCTTGATCAAATTATACTTTTACACAGTTTGAACATATTGAGAATGGGAGCCACAACTCTCTTTCGTGGGAGAAATGAATGTCTCAGAACATTTCAAAGGTCTCCTGAACAATAGGAATGTGCCCAATGAATTATGTAACCTAATATACAGTGGTGCATTTTTGTGCATATTTTTGTTAATATTGTGTCATGACGTTGCACTGTTGGGTGAGGTTTATGACCCCCCCCCCCCCCCCCATAAATACCTTTCCCCCTTTTCTCTCCACCCTACAGAATGGACTTTTGTTAACATAGAGAGAGTATGGTAACATCAAAAGATTTGGGAATGGAACAATATTTCCCTTTCTCAACCAGTTGAAAGTGTCCGTTTGGTACTTAAAGAATATGATGTCAGATCAGTTGTTCTCTGGGACATTATATCTGATGATAGGACGACATAAATTGTATCTTGGAAAGTCTACACATTCTAGTTATCAGATTCACATGGAATTGTTGTGCAATTTAAATGTTTAAATTTGAAACTATTTGTGAGAAGAAGAAACTATGCTCACTCAGTGGCCACGCCCAAGTGAACAGACATTGGTTGAGAACTATGAAACACGCCCTTCTCTCCCACTGTACAAAAGCCTGTTGATGGAAGTCAACCTTAGTTCCCGATGACGTGAGGACTGGTGTCCATACGTTTAAAAGGGCTAATTTCAACTACAACCTAACAAAATTAGTATTTAGTTCCAGAAATATTAGGACTGCTGTCCTAATGTTTAAAAGGGCAAATTTCAACGTGGACGACCACCACACTGGAATGGTGAATTTCGACTAGACCTGCCAGAATACAGCGCGAGCTGATTATGGCAACTTGGTACGAACTTTGAACGATTATTCACTAAAGAAGAAGTAATACCTCCTAGACGTTGAGTTATCAGCTGCAGCTGTAAATGTACTTGGCCTAGGAAAGGACAGACAATCTGCGAAGAACGACAGGGTACTTTAACGTATCCGCTCTACAACACTACGACCAGAAAGATTATTCAAAGGACAATTGCGATCTCTGCTGGGTAAACCAGTTTTCCATCTTCGACCCATCCATCGAAGCGCAGCTCAGAGTAAATATATATATCTTGCATTTTCCTCTTCCGAATGGGAGGTTATTAGAATGCATAAGATTCTGTATTTACTGTAGCATAGCTTCTCAAGATCCGATAGAGATTCAATCCCTTTGTCCCTCAGTCTTCCCGCTCTTTCATTCAAACCCAACCCCCTTCCTTTGTGTAACCAGCCGTCATACCAGGTTAGCCCACTAGTGGCTTTTCATGACATGATTAGTAATCGATGTGTGAGCTATCCCCTATGTAATTATGTGTGATTATTTAAGTATTTAGTAAATAAATAATTAAGCCAATTTGTGCATTGCTGATTCAACTTATTAGCTAAGGTTTGTGCAGACAACCAAGTACTTACGACAATCAGAATTAGACCGATCGAGGTGCCGATTAATAATTGACTGCTATTGATATAAAAGATCTTCAGATCTTTAAGAGAGTGGATTCGGGAGATAACCACTCTATATAAATTAATGCTTCTGTCATGCCCAAGGTTTATTAATGGTTTAATTGTTGCATGGTTTAATTCAATCACGTAATCAATTGAACTATAGGTAATCGATTTGATAAAATACCATGTCATATCATTTAATCATAGTCAGACACGACAATTGTTTACCTATCAATAATATAGTAGTGTCATATGGATACAATTGCCAAGTATACTGTACCTGTTGCACTCTTGCATGGCATTCAGAAAATAATATTAGTTCTGACTCATTGGTCTTGGCAGCTCAGTTGCTCATCCTGAGGGCACATTACGAGGGTTACAAAATCACGTTTGATATGGTTAATTTATTCCATTCCAGCCGTCCTCCTATAGCTCCTCCCACCAGCCTTGTCTGATTTCAAGTGCTCTTTTCTACAATTACAGAACACTCGCGTGGTAAACCCAACAAACAACTCACCCGTGCTGTCGCACTGATTACAGACATTAAATGTTGATTGAGTTGATGGATATGGTAATTATGTATATTTGTATGGGTGGATGCTATGTATTGCAGTATAACAATTTCATTTTGTCTTAGATGGAGATAACACAGTCTAAGGAAGATGTGAGTAATAGCTTTCCAAAAAATCCCCTAAATCCAGCCAGTGACTTAAACATATCGTTTGACTTGGGATCGACTTCAAACTGAAATTTCTCTGAAAAAACATGTGAAAGGGGATTGTGTTCAACCTTCAAAGGAACATATGGTATACTTTTTGCATTAACTTAACTTTTTCGGGGAAAATCCAGAGAACAATAAAGATAGATCATAAGAGGTAACAATCCATACTTAGTGAATTCAACTCGCAGCGATTGAATCAAAGTCCTTATTTGAAGCATGTTTTCTTCGCCTCCAACACAGCCTTTAGTAGAGTTGATATACAGACTGGCAAAATAAAGGAAACATCAACAATTTGTCTTAGGGTGTTGGGCCACCACGAGCTGCCAGAACAGCTTATTGGCGGGATGAGACACCATTCTTTCACAATAACGTCCATAATTAGTTTTTTTGTTGATGGTGGTGGAAAACGCTGTCTCAGGCTCCGCTCAAGAATCTCCCATAAGTGTTCAATTGGGTTGTGATCTGGTGACTGAGACACACACACACACACACACACACCCTTTAAAACCCCTATCCTCCTTTGAGACCCCTCTTTCAAAGTCACTGAGATCTCTTCTTCTAGACATGGTAGTAAAAATAATGGCCAACGGGCATTTCTATACATGACCCTAAGTACGATGGAATGTTAACCGCTTAATTATTAAGGAACCACACGTGTGGAAGCACCTGCTTTTAATATACTTTGCATCCCTCATTTACTCAAATGTTTCCTTTATTTTGGCAGTTACCTGTAAAATCATTAGTAGTAGCAACCAGGAAATGGATTAAAATTGACCTATGGACTGATTTGCCTGCAGCCTCACTTAAATTATTAATTCTCCCTACAAAGAGTTGAGCTTCTTTCACTTCTCTCACATGTCTGCGTCATTCATTTGTAATACTATGACATGCTATTTTAATGCAGTATGAAGTTTGGTGTTTTATTACAAAATGGTTGTGTGCGAACTCTTGTGGTGGCCTGTATTTGCTCTAGTTCTGTCAAACCGTATAACGCTGCTCTACAAAATTTGGTAAGCAAACATAATATTAAGTCGGGGAGTAGTCTGCTGTGTGTGTGTGTGTGTGTGTTTATGAATTCAAATCACCTGTGTGGGCTGGGTTGCCCCCCGGCCTCCCATCTTTGATTGACCTCTGTCACGAGTCAAGTGTCTGAAGCACTTCAGTTGCTCTGTGCTGTCATGCTCACCCCTGGACTGGAGAAGTCAATTAGACATCGTCTCTCCACCGGAAACACACCAGCCGCCTGCACCCGCATTACAAAACAAGGCAAAGCATCTTATTTACAACCCAAGGATATTGACAATGAATTCAGAATGTCAAGGACCCACGCATCAGTGTGCTAAAACACATTTACAATTCCAGCTCGCCCATCCCAGTGCAGCTTGAGTGTGTGCACTCATTACTTACGAAATTAAATACAGCGGCAATTTGTGTTTGGCCCCTCTTTTTCTCTTGTAGCATCAGGGAAGGGTTTTGAGAGGAACGCAGCAACAGCACTTTGGGTGAGCTGAGGAATGAGGTTTTTGAATTTTTCCACTTTAACAATCCTATTGTTTTAAGGTGATTATTCGCTCACCCCAAAATGCATTGAAAAGATGCCTGATTATTTCAGGAAATGAATGCGCTGGAGAATTCCGTCTGAGACTAATTAGTAGGTGCAGCACTGAGACAGCATAATGATTACAGAGTGGAGAAACAATGCGCTGCCGTGATCACATTCCCTTCACTTTCTCAGCCCTCGCCTAATGTGAATGTACACAGAGTGCCTCTGCCAAAAAGTGCAATGCAATGTGAATATGCCCCCTTCCCTTCCTCCTTCCCCCCAGCCAATCCCTTAAGCCCCTGCCCTCCTGTACTGAAACCGGTGTCTCCGTCTGCTTGGGAGAGCCTACCTCCTCAAACAGATGTTGCCTGCCCCCCCCCAGGGCCCCCCCCCCCCCACCCACCATAAATATGTCTGTCAGCCGACTAACAGACAAACTTACCCAGCCTGGAGAGAGAGGCGTGTAGGCTGCATGCTCAAATGGGTAAATAAATGAAACGAGGAAGTGTATTCAACACTTAATACACTTCCCCGGAGCAAAGAGCCCTTAATACATTTAACGAGGTGATGTGTGTGTGTACATTTGTGTCTCTATCTGTGTGTGTCGGTCTCTCCCTCTCTGTGTGTGTGTGTGTGTGTGTGTGTGTGTGTGTGTGTGTGTGTGTGTGTGTGTGTGGTCTTTCTCTCTCACACACAAACACAGAGAGAGAGGATACCTCTTCATGAATACCATCCCTGTAAACATGGGTGAAAACAATGGATTATGAGGAAATGAGCTTCTTCACTTGGCAGCATAAATCAGTAGGGAGCCAATCCTCTCTAATGGAAAGCAGAGGCCCACGCCCCCAAGACTTATCAATCATGGAGATAGAGCTGCCACCATATTGACTAGGCACCAAACAAGCAATATCTGAGATGAGGTTTAAGTGCTATTCCCCATGGTGGTCACATTGTATATCATTTCACTGCCAATATCTCATGGAACTATTATTGAATTGCTAGTATGTATAGTTACACTACCATACAATGTACATGGAACAGCAGACCATTAGTGTGTTTGCTTCTTCATTTCATACATAGGCAATCAATACATTTCTATAAATCTCAGTAAAGGTCGAGAGGTTCATGGTAATTGAAGGTTCTTGTTATTTAAAGGTTTTGGAGACTGATATAGTCGATAGGCCTACATGTTTGTTTTTGCAATTACGCAATCTGTGTGTATTCAACATTGTTGCAGTAAACCTGTTTCAGTAAATGTCCATGGTTGAATTCAAGAACCCCTCCTTCATCCTATGAGTTGAGACTTAGGGAATGAAACGACTATACTGCACAGCATGAATTTAATACACTGCACATTATCAAGGCAACAACCCTTAGAAAGCCTACCTTTATTAATATCCACTTTGTTTTCACCCCCAATCACACGTTAGCCATCCCAGTAAAGGATGCTTTGGGAATGTGGTGCAAAACGTGAAATTCTGTTCTTAACGTCTGACCTGTTTCAGTGGGAGTCATCTGCACCACAAAGCATGTCGGTTGCTGCTTAATTTAGCAATCACAGTTCTCCGGCTTCAGCCTCCTCTGAGCTCCAACCAACGGCAGCGACAAGCTCACTGGTTTTAGATCAACGTCAGGATAATGTTATTCACATTTCGTACACTGCCCAGTGGTGACCCCCTCATTAGGAAGCACAACAAAGGGAGAATCTCAATTGGATTTCCTTGATTCCTCGTATCCTCTCCTCGGTCCTTTCCTCGCCTCCTTTTGAAAAAGGTCAAAGATAATTGAGGAGTGGATGAGAGGAAATGTGGAAACAAATGAGCTTGAATTAAATGAGACTCCTTCTCTAGCACGTCATCAGGCAAATTATGTTGTAAAGTGGTAAAAAGAAATGTAGCTAGTTGGCCCCAAAAATTAAGTAGCGTATCGTTTTTAAACGTGTGCATGCTTTTCTCATCTGAGAAAACAACATCTGTTTTAAAGGTTGGTGTGGTGGATTTCATAACTCTTCCAAGGCAGGATACACCTGAGCATTCTTCACAGGAGGAGGCAATCGAGAAGAGGCGCAATTGACGCTCTCCTATGGCGACCACGGAGGAGAGGAATACGGAGAAGTCGAGGAGAGGACAGACTTTTGCTCCATTGAGAATCTCCCAAGGGATATACTGCAGAAGAGTATTGAAATCCCAAGGAACAATGCAGAACATGTGATGTCACACTGCTATCTACGGTTTCCAGGACTAGTGTTTGGGGGGGTGGCTATAAAGTTGGTTCTGTACTGTGACAAACAACAGGCAAAACAGCAGTATAGACCCTTAGGCTTGATATACTCTAGGGAACTCAAGGCTGTCAAGATAAGTTGCATTATGTCCCACAATTTGAAGAAGAAAAAAAGTTGTCATGGGATTTTTTTACAAGAACTTTGACAAGTACAGTAAGATGCAACCGTTCCCTACAATACAAATACTGATTTTCAAAAGCAAACACTGAAAAAAAGTTGGTCTGCCTTATTTGCCCTATGCTAAGAATGGATCCTTGCCAATCTCAGCTGCAGCCAATCAGACTTCTCCTAGACTTTTGTCTGGTGTTGTCATTGGGTCAGGAGGTTAATGGTTTCTTGTTTTATCAAATCAGATTTATTATCCAAGCTCTGATTAATTTGTCTGTATTGTGTGCCTATTCAGGCACCAGGAAGCTAGTCTTTAATTAGCTGGCTGCTAATTGTAGTGATTATCAACATCCTCTTGAGGCTTTGTAAACGGGAGTAAGAACAGAAATCACTCACTTTTGGGAATGGCAACAGATGAGACTTTTTCCAATTCTTCTTTCCTCGATTCATCTCATGCTCTCTTCTCGCCTCCTTCTCCAATACCTCTTCCCGTTCAGGAGGCTGAAAAGATTCAGCGTGTGCCCTCGGATCCTCAAAAAGTTCTACAGCTGCACCAATGAGAATCTTTAACTGGCTGCATTCCCGCTTGGTATGGCAACTGCTTGGCATCCAACTGCACGGCGCTTTAGAGGGTAGGTCATACGGCCCAGTACATCACTGGTGCCGAGCTCCTTGACATCCAGGACCTCTATACCAGGCGGTGTCAGAGGAAGGCCCTACAAATTGTCAAAGACTCCTGCCACCCAAGTAATGGACTGTTCTCTCTGCCACCTCACAGCAAGTGGTACTGATGAAAGTCTGGAACCAACATGGCCCTGAACAGCTTCTACTTGTACGCCCAAGCCATAAGACTGCTAAATAGTTAGTCCGGGTAGCTATTGGTAACTATTTAACCAATAGCTAACTGGACTATCTGCGTTGACCTCTTTTGCACTAACTCTTTTGACTCAAAACTTATGCTGCTGCTACTGTTTATTATTTATGCTGTTACCTAGTCATTTTATCCCTACCTATATATACATATCTACCTTTAATTAGCTTGTACCCCTGCACATCTGTACTGGTACTCCCTATATCGTTACTCATTGTGTATTTATTCCTCGTGTTATTATTATTTATATATTTTTTTATCTCTGGATTGTTGAGAAGGGCCCATGAGTAATCAATTCACTGTTAATCTACACCTGTTGTTTATGAAGCATGTGACAAATACAATTTCCCATGTGACTCAGTTGGTAGAACATGGCGCTTGCAACGCCAGGGTTGTGGGTTTGATTCCCACGGGAGACCAGTATTAAAAAAAGTATAAAATCCCAACAACAACAAAGATGTTGTCACATGCACAACAGACCTTACAGTGAAATGCTTACTAACAAGCCATTAACCAACAACGCAGTTGTAAGAAAAAGACCTACAAAAAAATGCTAAATAAAAGTAACAAATAATTAAAGAGCAGCAGTAAAATAACAATAGCGAGACTATACACAGGGGGGTACCGGTACAGAGTCAATGTGTGGGGGCACTGGTTAGTTGCGGTAATATGTACATGTAGGTAGAGTTATTAAACTGACTATGCATAGATGACAGAGAATAACAGCGGTATAAAAGGGGGGGGGGGGCAATGCAAAAAGTCTGGTTGGCCATTTGAATAGATGTTCAGGAGTCTTATGGCTTGGGGTAGAAGCTGTTTAGAAGCCTTTTGGACCTAGACTTGGTGCTCTGGTACCGCTTGCCGTGCGGTAGCAGAGAGAACAGTCTATGACTAGGGTGGCTGGAGTCTTGGACAATTTTTAGGGCCTTCCCCTGACACCGCCTGATATAGAGGTCCTGGATGGCAGGAAGCTTGGCCCCAGTGATGTACTGAGCCGTACGCACTACCCTCTGTAGTGCCTTGCAGTCGGAGGCCGAGCAGTTGCCATACCAGGCAGTAATGCAACCAGTAAGGATGCTCTCGATGATGCAGCTGTAGAACCTTTTGAGGATCTGAGGACCCATTACCCATGTCTCCTGAGGGGGAATAGGTTTTGTCGTGCCCTCTTCACGACTGTCTTGGTGTGCTTGGACCATGTTAGTTTGTTGGTGATGTGGACACCAAGGAACTTGAAGCTCTCAAAATGTATGCACTTACTACTACTACTGTAAGTCAATCTGGATAAAAAAGTAGAAGAAGGCCTGAGGGGAAGGACCTTGGACTTTCTGCAACATGGTTGAGAGGATGAGATAGACCTCAAAAGTCATGATAGTATTTATCTTTTGCTTAGGCAATGTTTGAATATTTCTCAATGTGTAACATTGTGAGAAAATGTCATTATTTTCAGTTGTAACAGGTGCTGTAGCCTATATTGTGCTCAAATGGATTGCGGCAAACATATTACAGGGGAAGAAGCAATTGCTCTTTGCAGACATTGACTGCGACATTGGAATCCACTAGCAATCATATGGTTGTTAGCAACTTTGATAACCTAACTTCAAGATGCCCTTTAAAAGCCCAATCCCAAATCGACCCCTTTTACCCGACCCCATATGCACTTCAACTTCCAGAAGATCTGAGAGGATTGGATAGCAAAGGTATTTTATAGCCTCATCAAATCAAAGTTTACTTGTCACGTGTGCCGAATACAACAGGTGTAGACCTTACAGTGAAATGCTTACTTACAAGCCCTTAACGAACAGTGCAGTTTTTAGTTTAAGTAAAACATAGGTATTAGGTAACAATAGATAAGTACATTATTAAAAAAATAAAACAGTAAAAAATAACAGTAGCGAGGCTATATATAAGTGCTTCCGGTACGGAGTCAATGTGCGGGGGGGGGGGGGGGGTGGGCACAATGCATAGTCCGGGTAGCCATTTGATTAGCTGTTCAGGAGTCTTACGGCTTGGGGGGTAAAGGCTGTTGAGAAGCCTTTTGGTCCTAGACTTGGCGCTCCAGTACAGCTTGCCATGCGGTAGCAGAGAGAACAGTCTATGACTAGGGTGGCTGGAGTCTTTGACAATATTTAGGGCCTTCTTCTGACACCGCCTGGTATAGAGGTCCTGGATGGCAGGCAGCTTAGCCCCAGTGATGTACTGGGCCGTACGCACTACCCTTTGGTAGTGCCTTGCGGTTGAAGGCTGAGCAATTGCTATACCAGGCAGTGATGCAACCAGTCAGGATGCTCTCAATGTTGCAGCTGTAGAACCTTTTGAGGATCTGATAACCTATGCCAAATCTTTTTAGGTTCCGGAGGAGGTGTAGGCTTTGTCGTGCCCTGTTTGGACCATTCTAGTTTGTTGGTGATGTGGACACTTGAAGCTCTCAACCTGCTCCACTACAGCCCCGTCGATGAGAATGGGGGCCTGCTCCTCCTTTTCCTGTAGTCCACAATCATTTTCTTTTTTCTTGATTATGTTGAGGGGTAGGTTGTTATTCTGGCACCACCCGGCCAGATCTCTGACCTCCCTATAGGCTGTCTCGTCTTTGTCAGTGATCAGGCAAACTTAATAATGGTGTTGGAGTCGTGCCTGGCCATGCAGTCATGGGCGAACAGGGAGTACAGGAGGGGACTGAGCACGCACCCCTGAGGGGCTCCAGTGTTGAGGATCGGCGTGGCAGATGTGTTGTTACCTACCCTTACCACCTGGGGGCGGCCCGTCAAGAAGTCCAGGATCCAGTTGCAGAGGGAGGTGTTTAGTCCCAGGATCCTTAGCTTAGTGATGAGCTTTGAGAGCACTATGGTGTTGAATGCTGAGCTGTAGTCAATGAATAACATTCTCACATAGATGTTCCTTTTGTTCAGGTGGGAAAGGGCAGTGTGGAGTGCAATAGAGATTGCATCATCTGTGGATCTGTTTGAGTGGTGTTGGAGTGGATCTAGGGTTTCTGGGATAATGGTGTTAATGTGCCATGACCAGCCTTTCAAAGCACTTCATGGCTACAGACGTGAGCGCTACGGGTCTGTAGTAATTTAGGCAGGTTACCTTAGTGTTCTTGGGCACAGGGACTATGGTGGTCTGCTTGAAACATGTTGGTATTACAGACTCAATCAGGGACCTATTGAAAATGTCAGTGAAGACCCCTGCCAGTTGGTCAGCACATGCCTGGAGCACACGTACTGGTAATGTGTCTGGCCCAGCGGCCTTGTGAATGTTGACCTGATCACTGCGTGATCACACAGTCGTCCGGAACAGCTGATGCTCTCATGCATGCCTCAGTGTTGCTTGCCTCGAAGCAAGCATAGAAGTGATTTAGCTCGTCTGGTAGACTTGTGTCACTGGGCAGCTCGCGGTTGTGCTTCCCTTTTGTAGTCTGTAATAGTTTGCAGGCCCTGCCACATCCGACGAGTGGAGCCGGTGTAGTACGCTTCAATCTTAGTCCTGTATTGGCGCTTTGCCTCTTTGATGGTTTGTCAGAGGGCGTAGCGGGATTTCTTATAAGCGCCCGGGTTAGAGTCCCGCTCCTTGAAGGTGGCAGCTTTACCCTTTAGCTCAGTGCGGATGTTGCCTGTAATCCATGGTTTATGGTTGGAGTATGTACGTACAGTCACTGTGGGGACGATGTCATTGATGCAGTTATTGATAAAGCCAGTGACTGATGTGGTGTACTCCTTCCTCAATGCCATCGGAGGAATCCCGGAACATATTCCAGTATGTGCTTGCAAAACAGTCCTGTAGCTTAGCATCTGCGTCATCTGACCACTTCTTTATTGACCGAGTCACTGGTGCTTCCTGCTTTAGTTTTTTCTTGTAAGCAGGAATCAAAAGGATGGAATTATGGTCAGATTTGCCAAATAAGGGGCGAGGGAGAGCTTTGTATGTGTCTCTGTGTGTGGTGTAAAGGTGGTCTAGAGTTTTTTTCCTCTGGTTGCACATTTAACATGCTGATAGAAATTAGGTAAGACTGATTTAAGTTTTCCTGCATTAAAGTTCCCGGCCACTGGGAGTGCCGTCTCTGGGTGGGCGTTTTCCTGTTTGCTTATTTCCTTAGACCGCACTCAGTCAGCTGTATTAGTGCCAGCATCCGTTTGTGGTGCTAAATAAACAGCAAATAGTGTGGTCTACAGCTTATCATGAGATACTCTACTTTAGGTGAGCAAAATCTAGAGACTTCATTAGATTTCGTGCACCAGCTGTTGTTTACAAATATACACAGACCGCCCCCCCTCGTCTTACCGGGGTGTGCTGTTCTATCTAGCCGGTGCAGCGTATATCCCGCCAGCTGAATGTTATCCATGTCGTCATTCAGCCACGATTCGGTGAAACATAAGACATTACAGTTTGATATCTTGTTGGTAGGATATTTGTGATCGTACCTCGTCTAATTTATTGTCCAATGATTATACATTGGCAAGTAGTATTGATGGTCAAGGCAGATTTCCCACTCGCCGTCGGCAGATCCTTACAAGGCTCCCCGCCCTGCGTCCTCTATACCTGCGTCTCTTCCTCTTGCCAATAACTGGGATGTTGGCCTTGTCGGGTGTTCAGAGTATTATGTACAAAATAAGTTACAAGTGACACGAAAAAAACACATAATAGCACAATTGGTTAGGCGCCCGTAAAACGGCTGCCATTTCTTCCGGCGCCATTTTTTCATCTTGCCCTCTGATGATAGGCTGTACACTTCTGCGTTGTTTTAAAACAGCATGTGCATTGATTATATTCGTTTTTGTGTTTCTCTTTTCAGTGATCAGTTGCACATCCTACAGTATGTGTACATGGCTCCTGTTCTGTTGAAGATGTCTCAAAGAAATTCTGTCTTTTATTTGAAAGAAATCCACAGTCGGAGCTTGAAGTTGCTCAAAGCACACTGACCACAACATTATCCATCTGATTCATTTAAAGCCAGCTCAGTTTGAGCAGTAGCTTGATTCTCAGCATGTGCTGGATACATATTGATTTACATTGGGTGGAGCCATCCATCTCAGCTGATAGGGTTGTTGTGTGCTCTCCACTTCTGGACTTGCTGCTTGTATTTAAGTAGTTGATAGATATTGCATGAGATGTAACTAATCGATTTACGCCCTTGTCATGAAAAGTAATTTATGGCTTTGGGCACAGCCAATAGTTTCCTCTAATTAAGCTGGTTTATTTTCAAATCAAAAGCTAGTGTGCATGGTATCCCCTGAGAAGTGTTTGTGAGTGTGTGTGTGTGTGTGTGGGGGGGGGGGAGGGGGGGGATTTTATTACTTTCCTCATGGGTACCGGAAGTCCCCACAAGTATAGTAAAACATGGAACATTTTCCTTTGTGGGGATATTTCCCAGGTTCCCACTAGGGGTTACGTGTAGGGTTAGAAGTTAGAATTAAGGTTAGGGGTTTAGGGAAAATAGGATTTTGAATGGAAATCAATGTTAGGTCCCCACAAGGATATTAATACATAAAGTGGGTGGGGGGGGAATACATTGATTCTTGTATTGATTCTTGTTTATTTTAGTATGTTCTGTCGGTCTGTCTGGCTGTGTCTGTCTGTCTTGTGGCAGACAGGCAGAGAATTGCCCTTTATTTCAAGCTCCAGCCACTCCCAACCACAAGCTGCTTCCCCTAGCAAGCTAGGCTGCAGAGCCACATTCACACCTGAGGCCACTCAGGCAAATTAGGGCAGCCACACCAGAGCCAACCAAGAAAAAAACCTGTAGTTTCAATAGCAACTACAGTAGTCCCGGCGCCAGTATAAACTGACTAAGGGGGCAGTTGAAATCGGCGAGGGGGCACAATCTTGGGTTCTTGCATTGGAATTATATTGAATTCTGATTATATTACGCAATACCACAATACACCTAAAAGTTGAAATGAAGAGACTCTGAGACTCTTGACTGCTTTTGAAGTGACAGGTTGGAAATCTGTAGCCCATCTCTGCTGTGCAATGCACAGCACCCTACACACTAATGCAGGGATGGGCAACTTTGATGGTGGTGGGGGCCACAAAAATCTGAACTCATCATGAGGGGCCGCAGTTGCTCCACCCGTTTCTCAAAGTGGAAAATGAGTTCTTGCATGTAGCTGTGGACCCTCCAAAAGTCAATCCATGTTTCAGTGCACGGTCGGCACAGCCGAGAGAAGCCCAGAGAATCATTAAAGGATATCAAGTGGGGTCCATTTGTACTCATTGGACCGGGAGATTTCAGTCTACAAAACCTGGCAAGCGACACTAAACTCCGCTTCCACCAAATCTGTTTTGCTTAGATCCCGCAGTGGTTTCACCTTTTTCACATCTAGAAAGTCAAGGCTCTCTTGGTCAAGGGCACACACTTGTTGGCTGTTGCGTTCGCTGAATTGTTCAGACATTTCACCAATGACAGTATTCAAATTACTTAAGAAGAGTCTTTTACACTCAGACTCTTTTCCTCTGTCCTGGTGGCCAACTGTACTTTCCACCACGTATTGCTGGAGATTTGTACTTGCATACGTCTAGTTTGAGAAACAGACACCTCACAGGTCCTCAACTGGCAGCTTCATTATATAGTACCTGCAAAACACCAGTCTCAACGTGAAAAGTGAAGAGGTGACTCCAGGATGCTGGCCTTCTAGGCAGAGTTGCAAAGAAAAAGCCGTATCTCAGACTGGCCAATAAAAATAAAAGATTAAGATGGGCAAAAGAACCAGCATACTCGGGCAGAGGAGCCATCTGCCTAGAGGTAGCATACCCAGAGGCCTCTTCAACTGTTGAATTACGACTTGGTGTTTTTGCGGGTAGATATAGTTATGAAGCCTGCAGTTGATGGACATTAAGTTGGATGTGTATGTTTCTCAAACTAGACGTATGCAAGTACAAATCGACATAAAAATTGCATAATTTGAGTCAATTGGAGGTGTACCTGTGGATATGTATTTCAAGGCCTGCCTTCAAATCTGCTTGTACCTTTGCTTGCTGACATATGGGAAATCAAAAGAAAACAGCCAAGATCTCAGAAAAAATACCGTAGACCATCCAGACAAGTCTGCGTTCATTCCTTGGGCATGCAATATGCCAAGCGAGTTTGCAATGAACACGTTCGTTTTCTTCAAACAGATTAGGGTACGTTTCAATGAGTAAACGACATGGCTACTGAACAATAGTACGTCCCTTTAAATCGCAAACCTAGTTTAGAACACCATGCGAACGCAGTCCCGACTACCACTCATGAAGCAGATGCGTTCTGTCTCCTAGAGGATGAACGTACTTTGGATGAAAAGTGCAAATCAATCCCAGAACAAAGCAAAGGACCTTGTAAAGATGCTGGAGGAAACAGGTACAAAAGTATCTATATCCACAGTTAACAAAGTCCTATATCGACACAACCTGAAAGGACGCTCAGAAGGAAGAAGCCATGCTCCAAAACCGCCATAAAAAAAAGCCAGCACTACGGTTTGCACCTGACAAAGATTGTACTTTTTCGAGAAATGTCCTCTGGTCTGATGAAACAAAATAAAACTATTTGGCCATAATGACCATCGTTATGTTTGGAGGAAAAGGGGGGGCTTGCAAGCCGAAGAACACACAAACCGTGAAGCACGGGGGTGGCGACATCATATTGTGGGGGTGCTTTGCTGCAGGAGGGACTGGTGCACTTCACAAAATAGATTGCATCTTGAGGAAGGAAAAATTATGTGGATATATTGAAGCAACATCTCAAGACATCAGTCAGGAAGTTTTAAGCTGTGGTCCGAAATGGGTCTTCATGAACAATGACCCAAGCATACTTCAAAGTTGTGGCAAAATGGCTTAAGGAAACAAAGTCAAGGTATTGAGTGGCCATCACAAAGCCCTGAACTAATCTATAGAAAATTTGTGGGCAGAACTGAAAAGACGTGTGCGACAAGGAGGCCTTCAAACCTGACTCAGTTACACCAGCTCTGTCAGGAGGAATGAGTCAATTCACCCAACTTATTGTGGGAAGGTTGTGGACGGCTACCCAAAACGTTGACCCAAGTTAAACAATTTAAAGGCAATGCATCAAATACTAATTGAGTGTATGTAAACTTCTGACCCACTGGGGTGATGAAATAAATAAAGCTGAAAATAAATAATTCTCTCTACTATTATTCTGACATTTCACATTCTCAAAATAAAGTGGTAACTCTAATTGACCTAACAGGGAATATTTACTAGGATTAAATGTCAGGAATTGTGAAAAACTAGTTTAAATGTATCTGGCTAAGGTATATGTAAACTTCGACTTCAACTGTATATACTGTGTGTGTGTGTGTATGGAAATATATATAAAACACAGAAAAACACACGTTTGTTGACTGCACTGGACCTTTAGAGTGTTGTTATCAAGTGAAGTTTTCTCTGTGGATGTTGTGGAACTGTTTGGACTGGGGGCTATTTTAAAGCTCTCTGGATTACAATTAATGGACTTTCCTTGCTTACATAAAGAGAGAGCTGAACTGGTAAGAGTTATCATTTTTTGGTTTTCTTTTTTCTGTTCGATTTATTCGGATTGTGGCTTTTGGGGATTCTGTTGCCTGCCTTGGTTTATGTGCATCAGTGGTATTTAGATGCTTATTGAATATTTCGTGTATTTGTGCAGAAGGTCCCTGGTTCAAGCGCGAGGTCGGAACCATCTGTTTACTGTATGCACTTAACAGTGACACCATACGCTACTTTTTCAGAAGCCAGTTCAGATAAAAATGTATTGTGTCAGCAGATTGTCTGTTATGTAGAATACGGAATCGAATCAGCTCTCTTATTTCCTTGCTCTACGTCTTTGGATTGATACTTCACCTCATTGTAGAGCGGCATACTCCGATTACCACGTGTAGCATGGCAATGTCAGGACGGGCTTCTCTTCCTGTGGAAAGACTTTCCCCCCAGGGTCAGGCCAAACAACAACTCTACAAAAGCACACAGTGGCATGCTGTCATGGCTTGAGTCTGGTCTTGCATTTCCTTACATTACCATCTGTCTCTCTGACATCACTCAACAGTTTCTAATGAATTCAGTCCAATCTCCTGGAGTCAGCCACGTCACTCAGCCAATAGTGATGGGAAGTTCGGCTCTTTTTACTGTCTCTAATCTTTCTACTCATTTCGTTCATTTGAGTCAGTCATGCCCAGAGCACGCAGCACCCCCTACCGGCGAACAATGAACTGAAATCTCGAAAGAGTCATTATTCTCTTTACGTCGTTCACCATAGGTGACTTATTGGAGCTTTCATTTTTGACTGAGATTTGTAAACGTGTACTTTAAACAATGTACATTTGTGATTGCTAGGCATACAAATAAGATTATGTTTGGATACATTTTAAACGAGGTCTAGTTGTGGCCGCAACTCGACTATATTGTGAACAACTCTTGGCAGAATACATTGCTTGACTGCGGTGAGGGTGATAAGTGCAATGCCGATCCATTCTTGAGTTTGAGTCTGTTGAGCAGAGGCTGTGTATGTTATGGTTCTACAAAGCTGTGTCCATCATAACATTCAATAATTAATTAATTGCCGTCACTCTTGCACCATGCCTAAACAATTACCAGGTCAAAAAATATATTTTTCTTCTCTATACCCATGATCTATTTTCCTGTGCGCGCATATGACAGACAGTTAGTTGGTGGTTGGTGAACGTCTTTGGAGCCGTTGAGCCGGAGGAGCGTGTATTAATCCTGCCGTAGGACTCATTGCGGCCACCACTAGCAGGTCAAACAAACGACTAAAATGAACGAGTCACTCATAAAAACAAATCATGACTCTTGAGTCAGTAAAAGGTTGTTCAAAACTGAACGGCACATCACTATCAGTCAAGCCTGGCACTTCAACCATCAGAAAACAGAGGTTCAACGCTGCTGTGTTTGCAAACTGTGCATGCTAATAATGCTTTACCTTGGCTTGAAATCCCTGCTGCATGTGAGAATGTGGTGATTTGACGATTCTAGAACTTTCCTAAACACTTTAAGTATGTAGTAACTACTTTGTGAAAGCATGCAGAAGCTTATTTTATACTGTAGGTTTATAGTCAGGGTTGAGGTCAATTCCAGTCAATTCTAGCCTTGTACGAACCACCCTGATCTAGTGAGCTTACATTTTGTTTCACTAGAGAATGGAAGCTCGCGAGATTAGGATGATTCTTACAAGTCAACTCGGGATGTGCACTGAAATTCCAATTATTTTCTTGAATGCTTTTCACTTGGCAACATTTAGAATTGGAATTTGGTTTACTTTCTGAGTTGACTGGAATGTGTCCATAGTATGGCACAGATATCAAAAGTGTTTCACACTTGCTCCCTTTCAGCAATTTTTTGTAAACTCAGTGCAGTTCACTTCATGTTTTGTGCATTGTGAACACTCCAAAGTGACTCATATCCCTCAAAAGAACCCCCGAAGCGAACTGAACTGAGACCATCTCGAGATGTGGTCTAAGTTCGGTTCGCTTGAATTCTAACTGTCTGGTTCCCTTTTATTAGAAAAATGTGGACACAAAGCTACCCAGGTTTGCTTGTCATTATTCCCGTACCACACACTAGACTACTGCAAAACCGTTTCCCCTGACATAAACCATCACATTGGTGCCAGAAAAGAGAGAAGATGATGTACAGGTTGGCAGAAAAAACATGTGCTGTTTTTGGATATCTACCATAAACCGCCTCCAGCATCATTTAAAAGAATTTGGCTGTACGTCCAACTGGCCTCACAATCGCAGACCACATGTAACCATGCCAGCTCAGAACCTCCACATCCGGCTTCTTCACCTGCGGCATCGTCTGAGACCAGCCACCCGGACAGCTGATGAAACTGTGGGTTTGCACAATTGAAGGATTTCTGCACAAACTGTCAGAAACCCTTTCAGGGAAGCTCATCTGCATGCTCATCGTCTTCACCAGGGTCTTGACCTGACTGCAGTTTGCCATCAAAACCAACTTCAGTGGGCAAATGTTCACCTTCGCTGGCCACTGGCACGCTGAAGAAGTGTGCTTTTCGCGGATGAATCCCGATTTCAACTGTACAAGGGTAGAAGGCAGACAGCATGTATGGCGTTGTGAGGGTCAGCTGTTTGCTGATGTCAACGTTGTGAACAGTGCCCCATGGTGGCGGTGGGGTTATTGTATGGACAGGTATAAGCTACGGAAAATGAACACAATTACATTTTATCATTGGCAATTTGAATGCACAGAGATACCGTGATGAGATCCTGAGGCCCATTGTCGTGCCATACATCCTCTGCCATCACCTTATGTTTCAGCATGATAATGCACGGCCCCATGTTGCAAGGATCTGTACACAATTCTTAGAGATTGAAAATGTCCCAGTTCTTCCTTGGCATGCATACTCACCAGACATGTCACCTATTGAACATGTTTGGGATGATCTGGGTAATTGAGTACGACAGCGTGTTCCAGTTCCTGCCAATATCCAGCAACTTCGCACAGCCATTGAAGAGGAGTGGGACATTCCACAGGCCACAACCAACAGCCTGATCAACTCTATGAGAAGGAGAAGTGTCACACTGCATGAGGCAAATGGTGGTCACCCTGATACTGACTGGTTTTCTGATCTACTACCTTTTTTTAAAGGTATCTGTGACCAACAGATGCATATCTGTATTCCCAGTCATGTGAAATCCATAGATTAGGGCCTAATAAATGTATTACAATTTCCTTATATGAACTGTAACTCAGTAAAATCTTTTAAATTGTTGCATGTTGCATTTATATTTTTGTTCAGTGTATATATGGTCCAACAACTCTCTGTCCTCTGTAAATTCCCTGCGTGATTTAAGCATCACAAGGTCAAGTATTCTTTGCCAGACAGGTCAGTCACATACCTGACAGAAGATTGTGGCATGGAGGGAAGACATGTAAAAGACCTCAGAGTTCATTGAGTAAAAACGGATTTCATGTGCCTGCAAAATTGTGAATGGAATTAACCGATTATCAATTTAATCAAATTACGGAGGATACAACTCCAACAGATAAGTGGCCTTAGCCAGATGACATGTACAAAGAGGCTCTAGGAAATGGCCCTATGTATCTACATCAGTTATTAGCCTGCTTGCCTACCCAATTAAGTAGCAAGAGCAGTAATCAATCAAACATAAATGAGATTTGCCATCGGAGTCTCCGCACCCGTACATGTCAGATTGGCCTGAGCTCGGGTTTGACATTGGCTTTAACATTCATCGCGTGTGGGTTTTCTGGATGACCCATCTTTCCTCATATTCTCATTACACTTACTCAATAGCACATAATATTATTCATTTATCATTTTTCCCTGTAGTAGACATATTCTCGCTCAGTCTTTTATTTCTCTGATGAATGTTGTTTTTATGCACCACTGTAATCTCACAGCCACTGAAATACAGTAAAATGTGCTTAATTTTGTTTGGGGAGTGTAGTAGGATCTATGGTATTAGGATGAGTTCAATAATAACCTTCGGCCAGGATGTTACACCTAACTTAGTGGTCAATACCAGGTTCCAAATAACACTTTTCCCAAAAACCTGTTTAATTTTTCCTACCGTAACAAAAAATAAATAAAATAAACATCTTACAAGGCAATATTTAATGTATTGCATATTGATTTTGAATCTCTTTGCTAATAAGAGTATATCAAATTGTGTTATGTAAAAGGCTGTTTATATTTGTAATCTTTTATGAAACTAAAAGGACATGAAAACCTGCACAAAATGATTCCCATAACAAATAAGTGCATGCGTCTTTACAGTATGGGCAAGTTTCCCGGACACAGATTAAGCCTAGTTCTGGACTAAAAAGCATACTGAATGGAAAATCTCCATTGAAAGTGTTTTTTTGTCAAAGACTACAGTAAGCTTAACCTGTGTCCGGGAAACCAGCCCTATGTATTAAAACAATAACATGGGCACTCCCAAGAGTGGATATTTAAACCCTGATCTGATTGGATAACACAAACACTTAAAGAATTATCAACCAAGGTCAGAATTCATGACCTTGTGAACAATTGCAACAACAAAAAATATATCAACAATGTAATCTTCCCACATTCTATTACAATTTTGAATTTCCAACAAATGATTATGGCTACATTTCAAAAAGGACATTGTTATTGTCCCATTATAGAATAATTGTAGGAGTAGAGTAAAGCAAGCCACTTACAATTCCTCTACAACTCTGACAAGTTGACTTTGGCAAAATACAGATTTATGTCTGTATTTCAGGTACTGTAGCAGCATGGAAATCATAGCTCAAGATTGATTGAGTCCCTAAAGGTGTGAGCTCTATGCTTCAAAATATGCAGCAGTTGGATGATATGAGAAACATAAAACAGTCTCGCAATTTGTTAGAATAAAAGGCAAATATTTAGAGGCACACTTGAACCAATTTACCCCTCGTACGCAAAACAGCAATTGTTGATGGATTTTCCATTCACGCTGTTGTCATTCATATGTTTGACCTATCATTTGAACCGGTAGAATTAGCAACCGTAACAGCAGCAGACAGACAGACCAACGAGCACAGAGCAGGCGCACACACAGTGAATATTGACTTTGCTGTGTCAGTCTTCATTTGCCATGCCTCACTCGATGTTGTGCTCGGGTCTCATATGTCACTCACAAGGCATCTCCCTCTCATGCTTTGACCCATATCTGTGACAGGTGCCACTCACATTCCCTCTCATGCTTTGTTAGGTTTTCCTTTCTGGGATGTTTGCGGAACATCAAGTAAACCCAGTCTGTGTGTGATGTGCCTAGTCTACCTACTCCTAAGCTTCAGGGGGGGAAAGATAATAACAAAGTATTGGTTTATATTCAAGGGGATGAAGCATGCCTGTTACCTTTCATGGGAAGACTCTGGCAGACTGAATGAAATGATCTCGCATCAAGGAGAAATGTATCGGGTCCATATTCATGATCTGCGTATGTCCTGCCTATGATGTTGAGTGTAACGTCTAACCTTTTGAATATGCATTGTGGACAGATTACTTTTAGTGCTTGGAATATAGTGTTGGCCACAATTTATTATTCAAAGCAACCTCTGATCAAGGCAACACTGAGTCAAAGGTTTGGTCATGATAAGCCGGTCTGTTAAATCGATGTTTACATCAAATGAGATCAGGGTCATGATCCTGCAGGCAAACATATACAATGTTTTCTTTTGTTCAGCTGTTGTTTGATAGGAGCAACCTTCAAACAAATAGTCCACTTTGCATGTGAATTTCAGTTGAACAGCAAGGGTTTGTGCGACAATGTTAGTTTTCTAGCAATGCACTCTTTCACTCAAGGTTACCTTCTTGGAAATACAACAAATACACATTCCTTTTCCATCATTTTGTGGTACAGATTTTTAGAAAGCAGATAAATCAAAATGATAAACCATAAACATCCTCCAAGCTGTTATGTTACTTGTTTGTTTGAGTATTATCGATCAATGTTTTGTCAACCATAACAGCCACCCAGCTTGAAACATGAACTTTGCCATTTCTTTGTAATGTTGTTAACAAAGCTGTTTACAGAGTGAAAACATCAGTCATACACGCAGGCTTGTTGAGCTATTGTGCTACAGTGCTTATAAGTTATTCCAGCCATGAGTCACTTGACATGTTAATTGCACTATACTGTATGCCGGAGTCAAGATGATCTAGTGTCTTCTTATTGCACATAGCATTCAACTGTAATATAATACATATCCACACATTTCCCATTCCATATTAACAACGACTAACATGTTTCTTTTCATATCGCATTCTCTATTTTGTTCCTTGCCAGCGTGGCTGACACGCTGGAGGGAATATTTGTTCCTTTGCGTCTTGACAAACTGATAGAATGTCAAATAATATGCGCATCGACAGTTACGGAACAAATATTCACTGCTAGTCTACCAAGGAGGTTGTTTGCATCACGCTTACTGAAACACAAAATGTATAGAATCTGGCAGGATGATTACTGTATAGACGCTCTCATCCAATTCAATTTCCTAACATGAGATAACAAGATAATAGATGGAACTGTCTCCCCCCCAAGGTCTTTGGCTACAGGGCTTTCATTGACACTGCAAAGGTGCAGCTGTCATCAAATGTGTTATTTTGGCTGTCAGACTAGAGAGAGCACACAAAAGATGTGGAAAACAGAGGACACAGTGGAAGGAAACAGTGGAAAAAGAGGGGGGCACAGAACGTTGGGTCTGACGAAAAAAGCCTGGTTAGTGGGCCAATGATGTTCAGATCGTTTGCTGCTGTTTCATCAGTTGGCTAATGTTTCATTAAAAGTATAACATGGTATGTTTTTATAGTGCAAAGGAGTGAAACAAATGAGAGTAAATGTTTGTACATTTTCAAAGGGAAACTAGAGGATATTCTCAAAGCATTGTAGTTCTGGCAAAGGCATACTGGAGGCTACTGTAACTCCACAGTTACACTAGCTGTGTTTTGGGCTATATAACTAGGTCTTAATAAAATAGAAAACACATTTGAGACCAGTTTAGTTTCAGGCCGCCACTAGCCTCAATCCGCATATGCAATGAGGTTAATTAGAAAACCTACTTTACTGATGTGTTTCAAAGGATAAATACAACATTTACCGAAACACCATCCATGACAGCGGGAAACCATTGTGCATAAAAAATAATTTGAAACTAATGTGGGGAAAGGATTTTTTTGTTGGCATAAACCGGATGGTTTAAAGAAACGGAAGGGAAAGAAATGGGACAAAACACAACAAACGTATTATGAAGGTGGCTTTGGTCAAGCATGATAAAGAGCACAGAGTAGGGATTAAGCACAATATTTTTTTTTAAACAGAAGTGGCCATTTTAAAGCATTTAAAACCAAGATATGGTCAATTATAAGATTGTCGCTGCGCCACATTGCCGGTGTTGTGCCGAAAATCTCCCCCTGCCAGAATTGTCCCCCCCTTCGCGTTCTTCATTGCTGCGACTTGCTTGCTAGTTGAGATTTCTGCTCTTCGCTCCGTTGTCAGTTTAGCTTACATTTCACTGATCTTAGTAGCAGAAAGCATTTTTTGTCTGCAGTTGTCGGTTTGGCAATTTTTTTCAAGTGTGGTGGTTCTAGCTTGTATGGCGCCCTGGGCGAGCACCCCCTTAAGCGCCCGCCTGCCCCCGGGGGCGGCAAGATGCCACCCTGGGTGGCTGTCCATGTCGCCCTTACCTAATTCCGCTACTGATTTGTATTAGTCTATAAATAAATCTCTTTGCCAAAATTCATAATCTCTCCCATGTCTTATTCGACTAGTATTTTTGAGAGTGTAAGGATAATAATTCAATCATAGTTGTTCTGAAATGTTTATAGCCACAAAATTAAGGAAATTAGAAGGGGGGATTTTCGGCACAAAACCGTCTTTGCTGCGGCACTATTTAAAGGTTTCACAGCAAGTGAAACTGATATTTAGTAATGATAGAGTAACTTTGATCGCCAATGATATGGTTGTGAATTGCGAAACAGAATGTTCATAAATTCTGAGCATTATCATGCTCCTCAATCAATTCAAAGCATTTCAGGAGTAGGCCTATGCTACTGTATCTCGAAACAGCGCGCTCAGACACACAGAGTGCACCTGGAGTAGGCTATAGCGTTGTCGATTCATACAAACTTTGTAACCGCAGTCAAACAAAAGTCGTGATAAAAGTTTCTTTCCTTCTTAATGCATTTGAGCCAATCAGTTGTGTTGTGACATGGTAGGGGTGGTGTACGAAGAATATAGCCCTATTTGGTGAAAGACCAAGTCCACATTATGGCAAGAACAGTTCAAATAAGCAAAGAGAAACGACAGTCCATCATTACTTAAAGACATGAAGGTCATTCAATCAGGAAAATCTTCAAGTGCAGTTGCAAAAACCATCAAGCGCTATGACGGAACTGGCTCTCATGAGGACCGCCACAGGAAAGGAAGACCCAGAGTTCCCTCTGCTGCAGAGGATAAGTTCATTAGAGTTAACTGCACCTCAGAAATTGCAGCCCAAATAAATGCTTCACAGAGTTCAAGTAACAGACATCTCTCAAAATCAACTGTTCAGAGGAGACTGCATGAATCAGGCCTTCATGGTCGATTTTACTGCAAAGAAATCACTAATAAAGTACCCCAATAATAAGAAGAGACTTACTTGGGCCAAGAAACACGAGCAATGGACATTAGACCGGTGGAAATCTGTCCTTTCGTCTGATGAACTCAAATTTGAGATTTTGGGTTCCAACCGACGTGTCGTTGTGAGACGCAAAGTAATTGAACGGATGGAGGAGGTGGTGTGGGGGTGCTTTGCTGGTGACACTGTCTGTGATTTATTTATAATTCAAGGCACACTCAACCAGCATGGCTACCACAGCATTCTGCAGCGATACGCCATCCCATCTGGTTTGTGCTTTGTGGTACTATCATTTGTTTTTCAATAGGACAATGACCCAACGCACCTCCAGGCTGTGTAAGGGCTATTTGACCAAGGAGAGTGATGGAGTGCTGCATCAGATGACCTGGCCTTCCCAACCTCAATTTGAGATGGTTTGGGATGAGTTGGACCACAGCGTGAAGGACAAGCAGCCAACAAGCACTCAGCATATGTGAGAACTCCCTCAAGACTGTTGGAAAAGAATTCCAGGTGAAGCTGGTTGAGAGAATGCCGAGTGTGCAAAGCTGTCATCAAGGCAAAAGGTCGCTACTTTGAAGAATATATTTAAAACTTTTTTGGTTACTACATGATTCCATATGTGTTATTTAATAGTGTTGATGTCTTCACTATTATTCTACAATGTAGGAAATAGTAAAAAATAAAGAAAAACCCTTGAATGAGTAGGTGTGTTCAAACGTTTGACTGGTACTGTACATTGCAAACAGTTTAATAATTTCATAAATGTTTCACTTTTGGGGGGGGGCAATCTGTCATTTAATTTTAGAATTTCATTGTAACACGTTACATGTTATTCCGAAAAGTATACAGTGGGGCAAAAAAGTATTTAGTCAGCCACCAATTGTGCAAGTTCTCCCACTTAAAAAGATGAGAGAGGCCTGTAATTTTCATCATAGGTACACTTCAACTATGACAGACAAAATGAGAAAATAAATCCAGAAAATCACATTGTAGGATTTTTTATGAATTTATTTGCAAATTATGGTGGAAAATAAGTATTTGGTCACCTACAAACAAGCAAGATTTCTGGCTCTCACAGACCTGTAACTCTTCTTTAAGAGGCTCCTCTGTCCTCCACTCGTTACCTGTATTAATGGCACCTGTTTGAACTTGTTATCAGTATAAAAGACACCTGTCCACAACCTCAAACAGTCACACTCCAAACTCCACTATGGCCAAGACCAAAGAGCGTCAAAGGACACCAGAAACAAAATTGTAGACCTGCACCAGGCTGGGAAGACTGAATCTGCAATAGTAAGCAGCTTGGTTTGAAGAAATCAACTGTGGGAGAAATTATTAGGAATGAAGACATACAAGACCACTGATAATCTCCCTTGATCTGGGGCTCCACGCAAGATCTCACCCCGTGGGGTCAAAATGATCACAAGAACGGACCTAGTGAATGACCTGCAGAGAGCTGGGACCAAAGGGACCAAAGTAACAAAGCCTACCATCGTAACACACTATGCCGCCAGGACTCAAATCCTGCAGTGCCAGACGTGTCCCCTGCGTCAGCCAGTACATGTCCAGGCCCGTCTGAAGTTTGCTAGAGAGCATTTGGATGATCCAGAAGAAGATTGGGAGAATGTCATATGGTCAGATGAAACCAAAATATAACTTTTTGTTAAAAACTCAACTCGTTGTGTTTGGAGGACAAAGAATGCTGAGTTCCATCCAAAGAACACCATACCTACTGTCAGGCATGGGGTGGGAAACATCATGCTTTGGGGCTGTTTTTCTGCAAAGGGACCAGGACAACTGATCCGTGTAAAGGAAAGAATGAATGGGGCCATGTATCGTGAGATTTTGAGTGAAAACCTCCTTCCATCAGCAAGGCATTGAAGATGAAACGTGGCTGGGTCTTTCAGCATGACAATGATCCCAAACACAACCGCCCGGGCAACGAAGGAGTGGATTCGTAAAAAGCATTTCAAGGTCCTGGAGTGGCCTAGCCAGTCTCCAGATCTCAGACCCCATAGAAAATCTTTGGAGGGAGTTGAAAGTCCGTGTTGCCCAGCAACAGCCCCAAAACATCACTGCTCTGGAGGAGATCTGCATGGAGGAATGGGCCAAAATACCAGCAACAGTGTGTGAAAACCTTGTGAAGACTTACAGAAAACGTTTGACCTCTGTCATTGCCAACAAAGGGTATATAACAAAGTATTGAGAAACTTTTGTTATTGACCAAATACTTATTTTCCACCATAATTTGCAAATAAATTCATTAAAAATGCTACAATGTGGTTTTCTGGATTTTTTTTTCTCATTTTGTCTGTCATAGTTGAAGTGTACCTATGATGAAAATTACAGGCCTCTCTCATCTTTTTAAGTGGGAGAACTTGCACAATTGGTGGCTGACTAAATACTTTTTTGCCCCACTGTACATCCTTAGAAGTCACTCAAACATATTTATTTTCTCATTCAAATTAGCCTCCCTAAAAACTGCAGGTTTGCTTACACTTAATTCGAAGTGTGAACTACAGCCTTCAGCTTGCGGATAAGGCAAAGTCCATTCAATCGTCATTAACCTTCAACCTTCCCCACCAACCGCAGTGCCTACCTGATGGACATTAGCCAAGTGATCTTAGTCACAGCAGTTGCAATGTCATAGGTCAGGACTTCTAACCTGCTGCCTTTGTACACACAGTGTCACACTCCTTCTCCACAGGACACTACACACATACCAGGCTGAAGACTAATTTATCAGACAAATATGGTTTCTTGCTATGCACAGCACAATCTCTGCCCGTTTGAGGATGATCATTTTAAAGTAAAAATGTACTTGAAAAACTCTACCTCAAAGTGTAGTCTCTAGAATCGGAAAGATAACATCGATATGAAGATTGGATCCGGGTTTCAAAAGAGATATGGTTTTGTGGCAGCTGTTGTTTTTATATATATTTTTTTTTTTACACTCTCCTTGGAATAAAGTGATTCCTCGGTCGGAGATACTGTACACAAACAGGGTGTTGTGGTAAACTCAGAGACTGTGTGAAATTGCGTTGAAGGGCTCAGAAAACTATCATCTCCACCTTGCAAATCTCCCTTGCCTTTCCCTAGAGAGAAAAATGAATTTACGGTGTCATTTTCCTATTTGTTTGGGGGCCAATTTCAGGTTTTACCTTTACATCCTCTTTTACATAATTCAATTTTCAACGCACTATAATTCAGTGTCTCAAGCCATGGAAATATCACATCCTAACACACACTTACGATACATTTTTTTTCTTGTTTTCTTCTCCCCATGTTCCGTTTAAACGGTTGCCAAGGCGATTCTTTTGGACGCAGAGTATGGCCAGATCAGCTTAAATTTTTCCCAGTTACCAGTAATTGTGGCCCTGCATCCAGCCCCCCCTGCGTATCTCCAACAGTAGTTTGAACTGTGACCAGTGAAGGGCCCCAGATTTTACACTTCTGTCAGCCCGCGTTACAGCATTTCTAATAATTGTCCTGCTTGCCGCAACCCTGCTGTATATTTTAGAGGTGAAGCGGGCTCTCGCAGGGGCTAGCATCGATTAAATTAATTGGAAGGATTGGCCAAGGGCCAACCCGGAGCCTCTGTGGCACTGGGAGAGCCACGTGTGATAGCCAGCACAGCAGTGTCTTGGCCTTATATATTTTATAGCCCTTCATAGACTGAAAGCAGAGCAGAACAGAGAGTTAAAAAGCAATGGTGTACTATTGACATTGAGGTTATACCACTGTAACATTGAGAAGATTGCTCTAATATGATTTAAAATCCTCTTTACATATTGAAATACACAAGATCCTATCTAGCTCTTATATAGACTAAAAGCATAGCAGACCATTTGTAAAATGTTATAATAGTACAATATTTGTATTAATTTTCATGGAGAGAATACAGTGCCTTCAGAAAGTATTCAACCCCCTTGAGTTATTCCACAATTAGTTGTGTTACAAAGTGGGAGTAAAATGGATTTAATTATTATTTTATGTCAATTATCTACACAAAATACTCCAATGTCAAAGTAGAAGAAACATTTTAGCACTTTTTTAAATGAAAAATAAAACACTAATATATCTTGATTAGATAAGTATTCAACTCCCTTAGTCAATACATGTCAAGTTGGTTGTTGATTATTGCATGACAGCTATTTTCAAATCTTTCCATAGATTTTCAAGCCAATTTAAGTCAATACTGTAACTAGGTCACRCAGAAACATTCAATATTGTCTCCAGTGTAGATTTGGCCTTGTGTTTTAGGTATTGTCTTGCTGAAAGGTGAATTTGTGTTCCAGTGTCTGTTGAAATGCAGACTGAACCAGGTTTTTGTGTCGGATTTTGTCTGTGCTTGTCTCTATTCCATACATTTCTTTATCCTGAGCAACTCACTCGTAAAGGGTACAGAGATGGGGCTAGGCAAATTTTTACACCTGAACTTATTTCGTTTTGGTCTAACAAAGGGGTTGAATGCTTAGTGACTAAAGGTATTTCAGCTAATCATTTTGAATTAATAAAAATTATATGATGAAATTCCGCTTTGACATTATGGGATATTGTGTGTAGATTACTGACACAAAATCTCAATTTAAGCAATTTTTTTATTCAGGCTGAAACACAACAAAATGTGGAAGACAAAGGAGTTGAATACATATTCTTCATATAGCAGGCTCCACCGTCTCTCCCCCTTCCTTTCATCTTGATTGTGCTGCATGCCAGTGATTTAATGTGCCAGATTCACTCGCTAGGTACACTACATGGCCAAATGTATGTGGACACCTGCTTGTCGAACATCTCATTCCAAAATCATGGGCATTAATATGGAGTTGGTCCCTCCTTTGCTGCTATTACAGCCTCCAATTTTCTAGGGAGGCTTCCCACTAGATGTTGGAACATTGCTGCGGGGACTTGCTTCCATTCAGCCACAAGAGCAAATGATCTGTCCTCTGTTGCAACACTCACTACCGAGTTCCAAACTGCCTCTGGAAGCAACGTCAACACGAACTGTTTGTCGGGAGCTTCATGAAATGGGTTGCCATGGCCGAGCAGCGGCACACAAGCCTAAGATCACCATGCGCAATGCAAAGCGTCGGCTGGAGTGGTGTAATGCTTGCCGCCATTGGAATCTGGAAACGTTCTCTGGCGTGATGAATCACGCTTCACCATCTGGCAGTCCGACAGACGAATCTGGGTTTGCCCGAATGCACAGTGCCAACTGTAAAGTTTGGTGGAGGAGGAATAATGGTCTGGGGCTGTTTTTCATGGTTCGGGCTAGGCCCCTTAGTTCCAGTGATGGAAAGTCTTAATGCTACAGCAGACAATGACATTCTAGACAAATCTGTGCTTCCAACTTTGTAGCAACAGTTTTTGGAAGGCCCTTTCCTGTTTTAGCATAACAATGCCCCCATGCACAAAGCGAGGTCCATACAGAAAGCAGAGTAAATAATGAACTGTCCTCTCTGTATTGAATATATAGAGAGAAACTCATTCAGTCTCCTTTCTAAAGGCTTGTCACTTAGTGCATAATCTCGGTTAGGCCAGAACTAAAGTCTGCTTAATTGTTCAGGTGCTCGATTAGTTCTGGGTCATACTCTACATGTTAAGAGAAGAGAGAGAACGAGGATCAGAACCGGAACGAAGAGCTCCACCCTCTCTCTTTGCGTTACGGGCAAGTCTATGGGCCAAATGTCACCTCCCCTTCCGAAATTCAAAAGATGCTAACCCCTGCGAAATCATGATTTCCCCAAAGCACCGGAACTAATGCTGCTCGTTATCTCATGTAGTCTCTTGTATCATGACAGATCTACGGTACCATTTATGTTTACGTAGTCTGTCCACAAGAGATTACTTATCACATGCTGTGTGGGATAACGACGTGGTAAGGTTTTGTCTGTAACCGTACCATCGACGAGCATGACAGCCATTTATACAACTCTAAATAGCAGGCTCACTTTAGATGGAGATGTATTCCAGATAGAGTTGCAAAATTTTGGTACGTTTCCCAAAATTAAGATTGGATGACATAATGACTTTACAGTCAGTAATTGTATCTCTAATGAATGTAAACGGAGGAGTGATATCTCGTCAACGTTGAGTGATGGTAACTCTACTGAACACACAGGGGTCTTGTGAAAAGAAATCGTCTATGGGTTTAGGTTAATTACTTTATGTTTTTAGATATAATTACTTGCATTGACCACAGTCATAATTCCATTTCACGGGAGATACAATTATTATTTTTAAAGTGTTATTTTCCTGAGGCTACTGCAAACAACAAAACAAACACAAAAAACACAGACAGATAGGAGCATTTGCACATCAATGAGAGGGCAGGAGATGTTTGGGAGAGGGAAAGGAGAAAAGCATAAGAAGGAGAAGAGGGTATCTAGCGAGTGATTTAAGGAGGTGAGATGGCTCTGGCCCCTGTAGACGCCATCCTCCCATCCTTTAACCTTCCACTTGCCATGTGTGTTTAGGGAAGTGTTCCATGTTGCTGGCCCTAATTGGACCACGTTCCACAGTTTCGGGGAGACAGAGGGTCTCGGCCACACACAGTGAAGCTAGCTTCATGCAGCGGGTGGAGAGAGAATCACAAAGAGAAAAGATTAAGGCCCCATATCAAAGCCCCCTCCAAGCAACATGAAACAAAGTTGAAGCTTCCGAGTATTTAGTCTTCCAGCCTGCCTGCGCTGAAAGGAGAGATGAGCAGAATAGAAAACAAGGCAGCTAGCCTCCTCTCTCTTTGTCTCTCGCTCTTTCACTCTCTGTCGCACTCTCTCTCCGTCACTTTTATGGCTCCTCCTCCCATGCAGATGGTTTGTGTTCATCTCAATCTCTAGTGCTCCACTTAACCTTCCTCTCTCCCCTATCATCGCGGTGTGGCGATATGTGCCCTGTTCACCAGTGTGTGTTTCTGAGGGGAGGTCAACAGTCCATGACCCTGGCTATATCCTAACATTCCCCCGATTAGTCATTCTAGACGGGTGTTTCGCTTTGCTTCTCCCATCACCAGCCCCATAATGGAAATATTTTACCCCTTCTTCCGGGAATATCAAGACCCTGTTAGGCGGGGCCCGGGGAGAGATGGCAGACAACATTTATATTCGGCACGGTGGTGACTTGTGTACTTAAGGGATTGATTAAGCCTCCCATCAGGCCGCTGTTTGCACACTCTGATCCCCTAATGGGACTGAAGGTAGCCAGGGAAAGAGCAAAGGCATTTAGCTGGCTGGTTGTGACTGAAGTAAAAAAATATATATATATTCTCATCTCCTCCTAAAGAGGCATTACACTATTTATTTTAAATTCAACGCCGTTGATCTCGCTTCAAACGAGCTACTAAATAAGCAAAGCCTTTAGGCTCTGTCGGTCTGGTCAGAGAGTGGAGGATTTTTTTTTTTTTACGTCGCAGTCCCCCCCCCCCCAAAAAAAAAATTCTAACGCTGACAGAATGAACTGCTTTAAGTTAGGAGGGCTGATGAAAAACATTTTTAGTCAGACACATACTTTGCCATCCAACTCCCTTATTAGCCTTCATGAGGTCCTACTTCCAGAAAATCAATGTATTCTCTACTAGCATAATACGGCCTTACATAAAGTACTTGGTATGTGCTGCTAAATGGCATGTTATTGCTTACAGAATAGATTGGTTTGAATGGAAAACTTCCTCTATTGAAGATATTGGTAATTGTATAAGGGCACAAGGTGAGACCCAGATGCACACACAGGAGGCAGATGGTTTGAGTCTTGATATTTATTAAACAATCCAAAAGGGGTAGGCAAGAGAATGGTCAGGCAGGCGGGTACAGAGTCAAGAAAACAGGCAAGGGTCAAAAACCGGGAGGACTAGCAAAATAATAGAAGCAGGAGTACGGGAAAAACACTGGTTGACTTGAAAAACATACAAGACAAACTGGCACAGAGAGACAGGAAACACAGGGATAAATACACCAGGGAAAATAAGCGACACCTCGAGGTGGTGGAGACAATCACAAGACAGGTGAAACAGATCAGGTTGTGACAAATTGCCAAAATAAAGGAAACACTTGAGTAAATGAGGGATACAAAGTATATTGTGGAAGAATGGTATCGCATCCCTCCAATAGAGTTCCAGACACTAAGRTGTTATGGCAGCTCGTGGTGGCCCAATGCCCTATTATTAAAGGAGAACTGCACTCTATTTCTCCAAAAATTACTGAAGCTCAAATGAGAGTTCCCTTTACAAAAAAAGATTGCAGATTTGAAACTGCGGTAAAAGTGCAGTAACTGCAGTTGACTGGTATTTTGGACGCAGTATACCGCACTCTACCTGCAGTTATACTGCACTGTGACTGAAATCTTTTTTCAAAAGGGTGTCTTTGTGGGTGTGTCTTTACTATTCAATAACAACAAACAAGAGCAGTAGCCTAGTGAGTAACCTAGTGACAGCTGTTAAATCTTTACCGGTGGACAAATCCCAGAACTAATATCCCTAAAGGTGTAGGCTACATGTGGACATTAGACATACATGGCCAGCTTGAGCGATTACGATAGAGGAAACCAAGTCTAGATTCAAGTCTAGATTGCCTGCATCTTTCATGTGTGCTGAGAGAAGGACAGTGCACCATCTAGCCATACTCCCAAGTACTTGTATGAAGTGACAACCTCAATCTCTGAACCCCCAAAGGTAGTAATCACACCAATGGGGAGAGGGGCATTCTTCTTACCAAACCACATGACCTTTGTTTTGGAGGTGTTCAGAACAAGGTTAAGGGCAGAGAAAGCTTGTTGGACACTAAGAAAACTTTGTTGTAGAGCGTTCAACACAAACTCCAGGGAGTGTTCATCTGCATATAAATGGATGAGAGAGCTTCCTACTGCTTGAGCTATGTTGTTGATGTAAATTGAGAAGAACGTGGGGCCTAGGATCGAGCTTTGGGGTACTCCCTTGGTGACAGGCAGTGGCTGAGACAGCAGATGTTCTGACTTCATACACTGCACTCTGAGAGAGGTAGTTAGCAAACCAGGCCAAAGACCCCTCAGTCACACCAATACTCCTTAGCCGGTCAACAAGAATGGTCTAACGCATCAAAAGCTTTGGTCAAGTCAATAAAAATAGCAGCACAACATTGCTTAGAATCAAGGGCAATGGTGACATCATTTAGGACCTTTAAAGTTGCAGTGGCACATCCATAACCTGAGTGGAAACCAGATTGCATACTAAAGAGAATACTATAGACATCAAGAAAGCTAGTCAGTTGATTGACAAGTTTTCAACACTTTTGATAAACAGGGCAAAATAGACATTTGCGTATAACTGTTAGGATCACCTTCATCGCCCCGATTAAATAAAGAACACACCGTGGCTGCCTTCCAAGCAATGGGAACCTCCCCAGAGAGGAGAGACAGGTTAAAAAGGTCAGATAGGCTTGGCGATGATAGGGGTTGCAATCTTAAAGAAAGTATCTAAACCATCTGACCCAGATGTTTTTTTGAGGAGCTCCTTTAGCACCTCAGACTCAGTGACCGCATGCAGGGAGAAACTTTGTAGCGCGGGCAGGGGGAAAAGAGGGAGGAGCATCGGGGCTAGTCGCATTAGAAGGGGTSGGAGATGAGGACATGTTGGACGGGCAATGAAGCATGGCTGAGTCAAGTAGGAATCCTGACTTAATGAAGTGGTGATTAAAGAGCTCAGCCATGTGCTCCTTGCCAGTAACAACCACATCATCAACATTAAGAGACATGGGCAGCTGTGAGGAGGAGGGTTTATTCTCCAGGTCTTTAACCGTTTTCCAGAACTTCTTGCGGTTAGACCCACTGTCACGCCCTGACCTTAGAGATCCTTATTATTCTCTATGTTTGGTTAGGTCAGGGTGTGACTCGGGTGGGAAATTCTATGTTTTCTGTTTCTTTGTTTTTGGCCGAGTGTGGTTCCCAATCAGAGGCAGCTGTCTATCGTTGTCTTTGATTGGGGATCATACTTAGGCAGCCCTTTTTCCCACCATTAGGTTGTGGGATCTTGTTTTCTGTTTAGTTACTGTTGCCTGACAGAACTGTGCGTTTTCGATTTTGTTATTTTGTTTGAGTGTTTTTTAATTAAAATCATGAACACTTTCCACGCTGCGCCTTGGTCTACTTTTTCTACCACCGACGAGAGCCGCTACACCCCACAAGAGAGAACGTTAACACTCCCACAGAGAGAGAACCGCTACACCCACAGAGAGAGAACCGCTACACCCACAGAGAGAGAACCGCTACACCCACAGAGAGAGAACCGCTACACCCACAGAGAGAGAACCGCTCCTTAAAGTAACTAACGTTGGCCTTCTGGACAGCCTGAACAGTATCCATACACTTTACCTAGCAAATGAAAATAAGTTGTGTGTAAAGTTCAACTACAGATAGAACAAGGAGCATAAAAATCTTCGGTACAACTTCAGCTGTCCCAGAATTAACATGGCATTCTATTCTATGGTCTATTCTATGGATTTGGCTGTCTTACCACACACTGACATGCACAGCTCTGGGTGAGGTTTCTTTCTTCTCCAGTGGGTGATAAAGTCCCTTCCTTCTATGTAATGTATTACAGGTTACGGACAGGTGCAGTCAGGTGGCAGGAGTGGCGTGCTTGACACTCCATTCTGGATATGACAGAGTTTGCCTCAACCCATGGGTCCAGCAGGCAGAGTTCAATAAATACAGGCAGATGTGAGATGCAGGAAGATGGCACTCTTCTCATACCACTCTGTAACTACTGACCAAGCTTCCTCCAGGAGGAAGCTTTGAATTGGTCAGTAGCTTACAGAGTAATATGAGAACACATGTAGGTATTGTAAACAAAGTGTTTTGATAACTTTCAAGTGTAACAGTTCCATGTAGAATAAGCCATCCTTCAAATAATACTGTAGAGCAGTGTTCTGCTAATATAACAATGTGCAAATAGTACACTTGTCTTTTGTCTTCTATTGTCATACACAGATACTGTACCTATCAGCATTTTGTCTGGTGGTACATGCTAGTCGTCATCCTTTCGTTTGGTGTCCCATATAAGACTCCTCCCTGTCATGTTTGAAGAATAACGCCCCCCCCCCCATTCAATAATAAAAGACGATGAAAAGTAATAGATTTTTCCTGTATAATTTTAAAGCTGAGTGCAAGGTCTCTCCCAGTTAAGACATCTATTACAACCTTACTTTTAGTCAGGGGACTCCATGACAAACCATCTCTTCTTCCCTTCATCTGTAGAAAAACAAGGTAGAGTTTATACACACAGCACTGATTACATTATCAATGGTTAAGTGAATCCCAGGACGGAAAAGTGATGAACAGATCAAATGTGACCAACCTAAAGTGGGACTGGTGCCTGGACACGTACTGTCTCATGCAACCATCTGTGTACCATTACATTGCTGAATGCTTGCTGACTATAAGGATACAGGACGAGACCCAGATGCAGACACGGGAGGCAGATGTATACAATATCAGAGATTCGAACCAAGGGGCAGGCAAGAGGCAGGTCGTGGACAGGCAAAYGATCATAAACCAGGTCAGAGTCCAGGAGGTACAGAGTGGCAGGCATGCTCGAGGTCAGGGCAGGCTGAATGGTCAGGCAGGCGGGCTTAGTGTCAGGGCAGGCAAAGGTCAGAACCGGGAGGACTAGAAAAATATAGATATGGAAAACCACACTGGTTGACTTGACAAAACAAGATGAACTGGCAACAGACAGAGAACACAGGTATAAATACACAGGGGATAATGGGAAAGATGGGCGACACCTGGAGGGGGGTGGAGACAAGCACAAAGACAGGTGAAACAGATCAGGGTGTGACACTGACATGTATTTCTAGCATGTTAGCTAAAAAGACTGGCACTTAGGATAGACCCCGGTCCCAATATGACCGGCTGTCCAAAGTCTGACAGCCACTGTGTCAGAAGACCATCCACCATTTTGGATTCAGTTTGAATTATTTCCACATACAGTTGAAGTCGGATGTTTACATGCACCTTAGCCAAATACATTTCAACTCTTGCACCTTAGCCAATACATTTTCACAATTCCTGACATTTAATCCAAGTAAATATTCCCTGTCTTAGGTCAGTTAGGATCACCACTTTATTTTAAGAATGTGAAATGTCAGAATAATAGTAGAGAGAATTATTTATTTCAGCTTTTATTTCTTTCATCACATTCCCAGGGGTCAGAAGTTTACATACACTCAATTAGTATTTGGTAGCATTGCCTTTCAATTGTTGGGTGAATTTTGGCCCATTCCTCCTAACAGAGCTGGTATAACTGAGTCAGGTTTGTAGGCCTCCTTGCTCGCACATGCTTTTTCAGTTCTGCCCATACATTTTCTATAGGATTGAGGTCAGGGCTTTGTGATGGCCACTCCAATACCTTGACTTTGTTGTCCTTAAGCCATTTTGCTAGAACTTTGGAAATATGCTTGGGGGCATTGTCCATCTGGAAGACCCATTTAAGACCAAGCTTTAACTTCATGACTGATGTCTTGAGATGTTGCTTCAATATATCCACATAATTTTCCTGCCTCATGATGCCATCTATTTTGTGAAGTGCACCAGTCCCTCCCGCAGCAAAACATCCCCACAACATGATGCTGCCACCCCCGTGCTTCACGGTTGGGATGGTGTTCTTCTGCCTTTTTCCTCCAAACATAACGATGGTCATTATGGCCAAACAGTTCTATTTTTGTTTCATCAGACCAGAGGACATTTCTCCAAAAAGTATGATCTGTGTCCCCATGTGCAGTTGCAAACCGTAGTTCATCTCTAGAAGAAGGAATGCGTATCCTTCCTGAGCGGTATGACGGCTGCGTGGTCCCATGGTGTTTATACTTGCATACTTTTGTTTGTACAGATGAACGTGGTACCTTRAGGCGCTTGGAAATTGCTCCCAAGGATGAACCAGACTTGTGGAGGTCTTGGCTGATTTCTTTTGATTTTCTCATGATGTCAAACGAAAAGGCACTGAGTACACCTCCAATTGACTCAAATTATGTCAATTAGCCTATCAGAAGCTTCTAAAGCCATGACATAATTTTCTGGAATTTTCCAAGCTGTTTAAAGGCACAGTTAACTTAGTTTATGTAAATTTCTGACCCACTGGAATTGTGATGCAGTGAATTATAAGTGAAATAGTCTGTCTGTAAACAATTGTTGTAAAAATTACTTGTGTCATGCACAAAGTAGATGTCCTAACCGACTTGCCAAAACTATAGTTTGTCAACAAGAAATTTGTGGAGTGGTTGAAAGATGAGTTTTAATGACTCCAACCTAAGTGTATGTAAACTTCCGACTTCAACTGTATCTGTCACATTCCTAAATGTTTGGCGAATATATTCAGTAAACATAGCATTTATCAGAGCAGTTGTTCTGGGAGAGAATGTGATCTCCACTTCTTCCTTCACAATCTATCTTCAACTCACGCAGCCCGTTCACCAGAATGTTTATTCAATGACACGACGCCAGTCTTCGCCTTTTCACCAATGCGAAGATAATACAAAGCTCAGTACTCTGTTGTAATGTTCATAAATGAAGCATCAACATATTGGATACCATTCCCCTATGAAACACTGACTCCAATTCCTATTCCACAACGGTACAATTTACAAAACAATGTTCAATTTACATCGCACAGCACAAAAATGAAGCGCACGTACCACTGTCCTTTGATTAGCGATGGCGCGGGAGATTTGGCTTGTGGATTCTTCTCATTTCTCTGGGAAATGTTTGCCACAATCCTTGTTTGTTGTCAAAGGCATATGATTTAAAAAATCCGACATGCTGCATGCAATGATCTATTAGTCCAATTTCCAACAAGGGTTAAGTCCTTACCTTTGTAGTGGCGCTTCCTTTTGAGAAGCCACTGGCTTAGGAGAAAGCCATCCATAACGTCCACAAGAATCAGTTTTCCAAACGTTACTCTTTTTGGGTAAAGTACCCATTTATTGCGCATATAAAATATAAATAGCTCCAAAACACATATTCCTATACAAAAGGTGCAGAGAGACGCATTCCATAAGCTGTATATGTGATAAGGTAGGAACTTTATGCCCTCTCTTCTCACCTGTGCTAACCCTTCCTGGTCACAGACGCTACCTTTATACAGTGCATTCGGAACGTATTCAGACCCCTTGACTTTATCCACATTTTGGTACATTACAACCCTATACCAACTTCATGAGGTAGTCACCTGGAATGCATTTAAATTAACAGGTGTGCCTTGTTAAAAGGTAATTTGTGGAATTTCTTTACTTCTTAATGCATTTGAGCCAATCAGTTGTGTTATGACAAGGTAGGGGTTGTATACAGAAGATGGCACTATTTGGTAAGTCCATATTATAACAAGAACAGCTCAAATAAGCAATGAGAAAGGACAGTCCATCATTACATTAAGACATGAAGGTCAGTCAATTCGAACATTTCTAGAACTTTGAAAGTTTCTTCAAGTGCAGTCGCAAAAATCATCAAGAGCTATAATGAAACTGGCTCTCATGAGGACCGCCACAGGAAAGGAAGACCCAGAGTTACCTCTGCTACAGAGGATAAGCAAAGAGAAACAACAGTCCAACACTCCCAAGTCATAAGATTACTGAACATGTAATCAAACGGCTACCTAGACTCCTTGCATTTATTTCTTAACTGTATTGTTGGTTAAGGGCTTGTAAGTAAGCATTTCACTGTAAGGTGTATTTGTATTTGGCGCTGGTGACAAATACTATTTGATATGATAAGTTCATTAGAGTTAACTGCACCTCAGAAATTGCAGCCCAAATAAATGCTTCACAGAGTTCAAGTAACAGACATCTCAAGATCAACTGTTCAGAGGATACTGCGTGAATCAGGTCTTCATGGTCGAATTGCTGTAAAGAAACCACAACTAAAGGACACCAATAAGAAGAAGAGACTTGCTTGGGCCAAGAAACACAAGCAATGGACATTAGACCGGTGGAAATCTGTCCAAATTTGAGATTTTTGGTTCCAACCACCGTGTCTTTGTGAGACGCAGAGTAGATTAACGGATGATCTCCGCATGTGTGGTTCCCACAGTGATGCATGGAGGAGGAGGTGTGATGGTGTGGGGGTGTTTTGCTGGTGACACTGTCAGTGATTTATTTAGACTTCAAGGCACACTCAACCAGCATGGCTACCACAGCATTCTGCAGCGATACGTCATCCCATCTGGTTTGCGCTTAGTGGGAGTATAATTTGTTTTTCAACAGGACAATGACCTAAAACACACCTCCAGAATGTGTAAGGGCTATTTGACCAAGAAGGAGAGTGATAGTGCTGTATCAGATGAGCTGGCCTCCACCATCACCCGACCTCAACCCAATTGACATGGTTTGGGATGAGTTGGACCGCATAATGAAGGAAAAGCAGCCAACAAGTGCTCAGCATATGTGGGAATTAATTGAAGACTGTTGAAAAAGCATACCTCATGAAGCTGATTGAGAGAATGCCAAGTGTGTGCAAAGCTGTCATCAAGGGTGGCTACTTTGAAGAATCTCAAATATCAAATATACACTGCTCAAAAAAATAAAGGGAACACTTAAACAACACAATGTAACGCCAAGTCAATCACACTTCTGTGAAATCAAACTGTCCACTTAGGAAGCAACACTGATTGACAATACATTTCACATGCTGTTGTGCAAATGGAATAGACAAAAGGTGGAAATTATAGGCAATTAGCAAGACCCCCAATAAAGGAGTGGTTCTGCAGGTGGTGACCACAGACCACTTCTCAGTTCCTATGCTTCCTGGCTGATGTTTTGGTCACTTTTGAATGCTGGGCGGTGCTTTCACTCTAGTGGTAGCATGAGACGGAGTCTACAACCCACACAAGTGGCTCAGGTAGTGCAGCTCATCCAGGATGGCACATCAATGCGAGCTGTGGCAAGAAGGTTTGCTGTGTCTGTCAGCGTAGTGTCCAGAGCATGGGAGCGCTACCAGGAGACAGGCTAGTACATCAGGAGACGTGGAGGAGGCCGTAGGAGGGCAACAACCCAGCAGCAGGACCGCTACCTCCGCCTTTCTGCAAGGAGGAGCACTGCCAGAGCCCTGCAAAATGACCTCCAGCAGGCACAAATGTGCATGTGTCTGCTCAAACGGTCAGAAACAGATTCCATGAGGGTGGTATGAGGGCCCGACGTCCACAGGTGGGGTTGTGCTTACAGCCCAAACACGTGCAGGACGTTTGGCATTTGCCAGAGAACACCAAGAATGTGGCAAATTCGCCACTGGCGCCCTGTGCTCTTCACAGATGAAAGCAGGTTCACACTGAGCACATGAGCACATGTGACAGACGTGACAGTCTGGAGACGCCGTGGAGAACGTTCTGCTGCCTGCAACATCCTCCAGCATGACCGGTTTGGCGGTGGGTCAGTCATGGTGTGGGGTGGCATTTCTTTGTGGGGCCGCACAGCCCTCCATGTGCTCYCCAGAGGTAGCCTGACTGCCATTAGAGATGAGATCCTCAGACCCCTTGTGAGACCATATGCTGACACATGCACATTTGTGGCCTGCTGGAAGTAAACGGACATTTTCTCTAGCCCAGATCGTAGAATATGCATATAATTTACAGATTAGGATAGAAAACACTCCAAAGTTTCCAAAACMGTCAAAATATTGTCTGTGAGTATAACAATACTTATTCTGCAAGCGAAAGCCAGAAAATGTAACCCGGAAGTGATATTTAAATAAAAAAATATGTGTTCCCTGGCCCGTCTAACCTCCATTTAAAGGGGTATCAACCAGATTCCTTTTCCAATGGCTTACTCAGGCTGTGACCAGGCATTAGACATAGTTTCAGGCTTTTATTTTGAAAAATGAACGAGTTTTTTCAAAAGTAGTCAGGTGTCCTCTGAATATTTCCTGCGCACGAGAGAGGGGCACCCCATTTTCCGTTTGTCTCCTATTGAATAGGTTATGGTCCGGGTGAAATATTATCGATTATGTTTGTTAAAAACAACCTGAGGGTTGATGTTTCTACGACCATTACGGATACTTTTTGGAATTTGTCGAACGGAACACGGCTTTGGTTTTCTCAAAATAATGCGCAACCCAAATCGCGTTTTTTTGTGATAAAAMMAATATTTATCGAACAAAAAGAACATTTGTTGTGTAACTGGGAGTCTAGTGAGTGGAAACATCTGAAGATTATCAAAAGTAAGTGATTAATTTCATTGCTTTTCTGACTTTTGTGACCAAGCTAACCAAGCTAATATAAGGCTAGCTGTTGTAGCATTGAAAACTACACTCACAAAGCTTGGATTTCTTTCGATGTAAAATATATTTTCAAACTCTGACACYATAGGTGGATTAACAACAAACTAAACTGTGTTTTGGTATATTTCACTTGTGATTGCATGATTATAAATATTTTTAGTAATATTTTTTAATCCGATATGTTTGGAAATTTTAATTTTCCCTTCAGGACCGGAACGAGGCTGTAGTTTTCTCAACATAACGCGCAACCCAAATGGCGTTTTTTTGTGATAATATTTTTTGTAATATTTATGCATTTGGCGACCTGCAATTCAGCGGTTGTTTAGGGAAATGATCCCGTAAAAGGGATCCGTAGGGCAGAGAAGTTAAGAACAAATTCTTATTGACATTGACGGCCTACCCCAGCCAAACCCGGACGACGCTGGTCCAATTGTGAGCCACCCTATGGGACTCCCAATCACGGGCCGAATGTGATACAGCCTGGATCGAACCAGGGACTGTAGTGATGCCTCTTGCACTGAGATGCAGTGCCTTAGACCACTGCGCCACTCAGGAACTTAAGCAGGAATACGATATTTTACTTCTGAAGAGAGCCAAAAACTATAGGTTAAACTAAAATAAAGCATATTACTTAATGACAAATAAACCTGGTAAATATCTCACAGCTCTCACAAAAGAAATACATGCTAAACCAGTTATAATTTTAAAAGATAAAGATACAAAAGCGGTAATTACAATCAACAATGTGATTAATTACTATTCTAAAAGTTTATATGAAAATGTATATAAATCTGAATGAAACAGTCTGGCGGATCCTATAGCCTTCTTAGTCTCAACAACTCTGAAGCAACTATCAGCAGAGAAAAAATGATCACTTCAGAAGAAATATTAGATACTATTAAAACATTCGCACGGGGAAAGGCACCAGGATATAGATTTATCAATAATGGGTGTTGATGCTGAAAATGCTTTCGATTGTCTTGAATGGCCTTTTCTATTCAAAACTTTGGACGCTTTCAACTTTTCAGCTGAAATAATAAATTGTATACAATTATTGTATAAATATCCTGAAGCAAAAATATACATGAATATACATTATCTGATGAAATTGCTTTAGAAAGGGGCACCTTACAGGGATGTTCTCTCTCCCCTCCTGTTTGCACTGACAATCAAACTGCTTGCAGAAAGAATTAGACAGAACTTAAATGTAACGGGTATCAGTATTGGTAAACATGAATATAAACTAAACTTATTTGCAGATGATCTCCTGATATACCTGACCAGTATTGAAAACTCAATGCCCCTTTGCTAAAAATATTTTCAGAATATTCAAAAATCTAAAGTTATAAAATGAKCGTCGATTTTTTTTTATTAATGGCAATAGAAAAATAAAAATGACTCACGATTTACAGCAATCCTTTAAGTGGACCACAAAAATATAAAATATTTAAAATGCTTAATAAGTGACAAACAACAAATATATAAAGATAACTTTATTCCATAACTCAACGATATGAAAGCAGATTTTATTAAATTAAATAATATTCCCATAAATCTTACAGGTAGAATAACCTTCTTTAGAATGTTATGCCTGACAAAGTTTTTGTATCTATTTTCGGGTAAAACCAATTACCCCACCAAAGACATTCTTTATGGGCAAATAAAATTCATAGAATAAAAAGGAATGTTTTACATTTTCCTGAGGGTAGTTTTAACCTTCGACTTGGAATTGAATCAACTCGCTACCCAAGGCTTTTACTTTCGACATATAGTTGAATGCACTAAAGGGGAACAATGGGTACATATTGAAGATGGGCATGCTCATCCCCAGAATCTTTCTACTTGTCTATTTTCAAAGGATATAGTTAAGAACACTATAAAGATATGGAAGAAAATGTCATATATCTTACAAGAACCAATATCACCCTAGAAACACAACCTTATGGAATAATCCTTGGATAGCTTTTCAGAATTCATCGATAAATTGTTCAACATGGAAAACTAAAAGCATGTATTCAGACTCACCTTATGAAGTTGCATAACGGGCTTTTCGCCATGCGTCGGGTTCAAACTGGTACAGCTTGGTCTGCTCTCTGCAGCAATTCAATTAGCCTACATGTCTTTTTTTATATTATCAACTGTTAATAATGATCCGGAGCGGCACCCACATGGCCACATGGCCGTGACGGCTATACCAACAACCAATGCGGAGGCTAACCAACAACCACATGGCCGTGACGGCTATACCAACAACCACATGGCCGTGACGCTATACCAACAACCACATGGCCGTGAGGCTTATACCAACAACCACATGGCCGTGACGGCTATACCAACAACCACATGGCCGTGACGGCTATACCAACAACCACATGGCCGTGACGCCTATAACCAACAACCACATGCCGTGAGGCTATACCAACAACACATGGCCTGTGAGGCTTACAACAACCACATGGCCGTGACGGCTATACCAACAACCACATGGCCGTGAGGGCTATACCAACAACCACATGGCCGTGACGGCCAGGGTAGAAAGCCAAACAAAAGAGRGAGGAGTACCTTGAATAAATAACACAAGCGCACAATGATTAACACCAAAACACACAGCACAGGTACTCACACAAACCAACGGACAATAATAACAATAATCGACAGTAACCTTGGTAACCCAAGGACACACTTATACAATTAATAATCACTGGGCATAGGGGCCAGGTGTGCATAATGAAAGTTCCGGAGGGATCCATGACAACAAGTGTCATTGATATTTACAATTCCCTTATCCAAACTGATTACTCATTTACCTAGCCTTTATCAATAGTTCTTATCAAGTTGTAAATTACAGTTGATGGAGAATGCAGTTGTTAATATCGTAAAAAATTAAGTAGATGATTTTTCCACTTGAACTAGGCAGGTTCGCTTGACCTTATTCATGATTTCGTCTTGCGTAAAGGTGGTGGAATTATGAGAGAATTAAGTCAAGGTCAGAATAKAGTGTATCTGTAGACACATCTCCGCCACACCCTAATTTATTCGATCTCCACCCAAAATGAGAAGCAGGTGAATAGCATGCTATTCTCATGCTTAAGTTCAGGTCAGAATACACAAAGAGAGAAAAGTGCATAAAAGTCGAACGCCTCATTTATGTGCGCTTAACTCGGGACAGAATCTGGGCCATATACATTACAAATACGTTATAGGATCTCTTTGGTCTGACTCTCCTGTAGGAGTGGAATACAGGATGCCTCCTCGGTGGACCTGTGGCGGGAGTGTTTCAGTGCGTTGGAAATAATTGAAGCAGAGAGAGAGAGACACCCAAAGAGAGATGTGGACTGGACAACCTTCCACACAGGTTCCTGGGTGCTTTCCAATTATACCCACAGTCCTCTCTGGCGCTGAACCCAATTACGGCCCAGAGAGGAGCGCAGCGCCGAGTTGGCCTGAGAACCTGTCGCCCTTTGCCAGGACTGGAGACATGAAGGACTGAGGATAGCAAATAGACACACGCAAGCACACACATACACACACAAACACACACAAACAAGAGGGCTGCCTTCCATACACACTGGACTGAGAGTAGCTGTGTGATCTGATCGTGTGTGCCTCATCTACTTTATGAAGCCATGCAGCCCCATTTAATAAATTAAGTTTCATATATTGTCAGGGAAAGGTATGTACTGTACTGTAGTTGTATTGTCACTAGATGTATTGTAGCCTGGGTACCAGTATGTGCCATCAGGCCACCCCTTGTGACTCCTTGTCATGCCAAACATGACAAGGAGTTGACATGATAGCACAAACAGATCTGGGAGCAGACTAGTGATATTGTGAAGTACTTTGAATTAATCAAGTATTTATCTGAAGAAGTGATCATGTTTGGAACCATTCGTGTGTAATACGAATGGTATTACACACGAATGGTTTTCGTGTGTAATAAAGCTTGTGTGTAATAAACACATATTTTCCTCCTTGTGGGACCTTCTGTATCTGAAAGGTGAGGCATGGAGATATTTTGTTTTACATATTTCACATCATGTCCTGTATGCTATCACACTATCAAATCATATCCACTGCACTGATGAGCTAGTTAAACTGTTGACACGGAATTCCGTCCCTGCCACAAAATTACAACCATTGAGTTGTAATTTTTACGAATATTAACCATTCGTTAATATTATGATAAATGTTTTATTACTTTATTTTACCATTGTGGAGTCTTGTTTTATGATCGCATCGTTACTTTCTCACACAAATGCAAATGACAGTCGTGATTCGTGCCATCGCATGGCTCTTTTTTTTTTGCTCATTGCCAGAGGATTCTTTTGATATTGCCATTTTTATGCATTTGATCACTAGTCTGAGGATAGTTGTATTATTGCGTTGTCCCTCCCTCTCATTTTATCCCAAAACACTCCCTGTTTCATTTGTCCTGTGGGACTCATACGATTGATGTATTTATTTTGCATTCCCTGTTCACCCCTAGAGCGACACTTTCCCCCCTTTAAAGATATGCCAGAGCACTCCACCATCAGCAAATAGCATTTGTGCTTTAGCAGGACATTATTCAAAATAGTCTTTAGTAATGGCCCCTGCCTCAGCCATGGTTGTTTGGGATACATTTGATGGAATGGTAGTTCTAAAAGAGAAAGAATGAGTGTTTTATGGAGCAGCAGCTTGGTTAACTTCTCAAACTAATTTCTTTGGGAGAGAGCTACTCATCTGAAAATGTGCACGGAATTGACATCGCTTTTGTGTTATAGGCCAGCTCAAATCTCACATTCTGTTGGTGTGTGAAAAATATTGATATCATGCCATCTCACCACGTGCCATGGACAACACTGTGAAATGACTGCTCAGCTTTGGTACCACTGACAGCACCATTATATGACTGCATATGATGGTGCCCCAGACAGCGTGATCAGGCTACATGCCTTTGCATAGGGTGGTACCATGGATAGCACCAGCACATGCTTTCTCATAGACTTGGTACCACGGACAGCTCCGTTGCTCACAGTGCAATGGAAAACAACATTGCTACTGCTACCATATATTATGACTAAGCATATAAACCATGCCACATTCACACCACTGAGCCCAGCTGAGCCATCACACAGCTGCTAGAGGTCAAGGAGAGTGACTGTATAGAGTTACTATATCAAGCTCCAGTGCTCCAGCAAATGCTACTACCACCGCCTCTTATGTTTATTGTTGGTCTTCGCAGCCACCTTTATGGACACCTGGGCGTTGAGCCTACTGCAAATCCATGCCAACTGTTGGAGAGAGTTGCTACAACACGGCATGGACTCTGGCCTAATGATCCATCTTATGCTCTTTGTAGTTTGGAAGGCTCCAAGTTAATGCTCCTTTCAATTCCCACTTTAGATTTGGTTTCCCGCTGATAAAGATTGAACGCTCAACTGGCTCCCAGCAACCTTTCCAATGGTCTCCTTGTCTGCTTGTTCTGCTGATGTGTTAGATGTTGACGCTCCTCCCACAAAGTGACCTTTCTGTGTTAGTGAGGAGAGGGAGAGAGTTTTATTTGTGCAGCAAACAGTACGCATGAAAACTCACACATTGCTAACACAGAATATTAGCATGAAAGACCCATCTGGCACCCTTTTGAAGTCAAACATTCAAACCAACTTTTTGAAAATATTGTACTTTCAATGGGTTTTGTCACATTGACTCATTCAATACGCTCTATTGTTCAGATCCGAGCATATTAAGGTCATCATGGTCCTTTCTGCCTTGTCTCTTTCCTCCTCCATCTCCACCGTTGCGACACAATCCATCTTCACCCCTTAATGTGTTGCCATTGTTATGTTTAGCCGGAGGTTTGTGGTTACAGTAAATTAGGGATATCTATCCAGGCAACCGAGAGTATCCTTCCATCCCCCTTCTCCCTGTGGCTGAATCGAGCGTCTCACTACCTCATCCAGGAGTCTGTCAGTGAGCTCTGCTTCTCACGTCTTTACCACGGCCCATCTATCTGACAACCAGTCCCCTGAGGTGGAGAGAAAGGGACCGCCGTATGACAAGGCCCACGATGCTGTTGTACTGAAGRCGAGCATTGGGTGGTTCAGCTGGGAGTTTGGAGCCGGAGTGACCTGACTGAAGAGGGAGAGGTCATGTTAAAGATGGTAAAAGGTCTATAGTTGGAATAGGGGTTAGAATGGGTACGAATAAAGGGTGGGAGTGACAGGTTGTATCAAGTTTAAAGTGGTGCGCAATGTCTAATATTAAAGAAGTCTTGAGGTATTGCTCACCTGAGGTAGAGTACCTCATGATAAGCTGTAGACAACACTATCTACCAAGAGTGTTATTTGTAGCCATCTATCTACCACCACAAACTGATGCTGGCACTAAAACTTCACTCAATGAGCTGTTTTAGACCATAAGCAAACAAGAAAATGCTCATCCAAAAGCGGTGCTCCTAGTGGCCCGGGACTTTAATGCAGGCAAACTTAAAACCATTTTACCACATTTCAACCAGCATTTCACATTTGCAAGGAAAAAAAACTCTAGACCACCTTTACTCCACATACAGAGACGGATACAAAGCTCTCCCTCGCCCTCCAGTTAGCAAATCTGACCATAATTCTATCCACCTGATTCCTGCTTACAAGAAAAAACTAAAGCAGGAAGTCCCAGTGACTTGCTCAATACGTAAGTGGTCAGATGACGCAGATGGTTCACTACAGGTTTGTTTTGCTAGAACAGACTGGAATATGTTCCGGGACTCATCCAATGGCATTGAGGAGTATACCACCTCAGTCACCGGCTTCATCAATAAGTGCATCAACAACATCATCCCCACAGTGACCGTGTGTATATATCCCAACCAGAAGCCATGGATTACAGGCAACATCCGCATGAGCTAAAGGCTAGAGCTGCCGCTTTCAAGGAGCGGTACACTAATCCGGACCCTTATAAAACATCCCGCTATGCCCTCAGACGAACCAACAAACAGGCAAAGCATCAAGAGGACTAAGATTGAATCGTACTACACCAGCTCTGATGCTCGTCGGATGTGGCAGGGCTTGCAAACTATTACGGACTACAAAGGGAAAGCTGCGAGCTGCCCAGTGATGTGAGCCTAACAGATGAGCTAAATGCCTTTTATGCTTGCTTTGAGGCAAGCAACACTGAAGCATGCATGAGAGCGCCTGTGTGATCACGCTCTCTGTAGCCGATGTGAGCAAGACCTTTAAACAGGTCAACATTCACAAGGCCACAGGGGCAGACGGATTACCAGGACGTGTTCTCAGAGCATGCATGGACCAACTGGCAAGTGTCTTCACTGATATTTTCAACCTCTCCCTGACCGAGTCTGTATTACCTACATGTTTCAAGCAGACCACCATAGTCCCTGTGCACAAGAAAGCGAAGGTAACCTTCCTAAATGACTACCCCCCCCCCCCCCCCCCCCCCCCCCCCCGTAGCACTCACGTTGGTAGCCATGAAGTTCTGTGAAAGGCTGGTCATGAATCACATCAACACCATCATTCCGGAAACCCTAGACCCACTCCAAGTCGCATTCTGCCCCAACAGATCCACAGACGATGCAATCTCAATCGCACTCCACGCTGCCCTTTCCCACCGCGACAAAAATAACACCTATGTGAGAATGCTGTTCATTGACTACAGCTCAGCGTTCAACACCATAGTACCCACAAAGCTCATCACTAAGCTAAGGACCCTGGGACTAAACACCTCCCTCTGCAACTGGATCCTGGACTTCCTGACGGGCCGCCACCAGGTGGTAAGGGTAGGCAACAACACATCTGCCACTCTGATCCTCAACACTGGGGCCCCTCAGGGGTGCGTGCTTAGTCCCCTCCTGTACTCCCTGTTCAACCACAACTGCATGGCCAAGCACGACTCCAACACCGTCATTAAGTTAACAGTACTGTAGTACTGTACTGTAGTAGGCCTGATCCCCGACAACGATGAGACATCCTATAGGGAGGAGGTCAGAGACCTGGCAGTGTGGTGCCAGGACAACAACCTCTCCCTCAATGTGAACAAGACAAAGGAGCTGATCGTGGGCAACAAGAAAAGGAGGTACAGACACGCCCCCATTAACATCGATGGGGCTGTAGTGGAGCAGGTCGAGAGTTTAATGTTCCTTGGTATCCACATCACCAACGAACTCTCATGGTCCAAACACACCAAGACAGTCATGAGTAGGGCACGACAACACATTTTCCCCCTCAGGACACTGAATTTTTTTTGCATGGGTCCCCAGATTCTCAAAAAGTTCTACAGCTGCACCATTGAGAGCATCCTGACCGGTTGCATCACCGCCTGGTATGGCAACTGCTCGGCATTCGATCGTAAGGCGCTACAGAGGGTAGTGCGTACAGCCCAGTATATCACTAGGACCAAGCGTCCTGTCATCCAGGTCCTATATACTAGGCAATGTCAGAGGAAGGCCCTAAAAATTGTCAGTCTCCAGTCACCCAAGTCATAGACTGTTCTCTCTGTTACTGCACGGCAAGCAGTACCGGAGCGCCAAGTCTAGGTCTTAAAGGCTCCTTAACCTCTCTAGGGTACGTGAGACGGTAGCGTCCCACTTCTTCAACAGCCAGTGAAACTGCAGTGCGCCAAATTCAAAACAACAGAAATCTCATAATTAAAATTCCTCAAACATACATGTATTTTACACCATTTTAAAGATACGCTTGTTGTCAATCCAGCCACAGTGTCCGATTTCAAAAAGGATTTACGACGAAAGCAAACTAAACGATTATGTTAGGTGAGTGCCTATTCACAGAATAACACAGCCATTTTTCCAGCCAAAGAGAGGAGTGACAAAAAGCAGAAATAGAGATAAAATTAATCACTAACCTTTGATGATCTTCATCAGATGACACTCATAGGACTACATGTTACACAATACATGTATGTTTTGTTCGGTAAAGTTCATATTTATATCCAAAAATCTGCGTTACGTTCAGAAGTTCCTTAACATCCTTTGATTTTGCAGAGAGCCACATCAATTTACAGGAATACTCATAATAAACATGACTAAAAGATACAACTGTTATGCATGGAATTTTAGATGCACTTCTTTGGGATAGGGGGGCGCTGTTTTCACTTTGTAAAAAATCGTTCCCAAATTAAACTGCCTCGTACTCAATTCTTGCTCGTACAATATGCATATTATTATTACTATTGGATAAAAAACACTCAAGTTTCTAAAACCGTTTGAATTATATCTGTGAGTAAAACAGAACTCATTTTGCAGCAAACTTCCTGTCAGGAAGTGAAAAATCTGAAATCGAGGCTCTGTTCCAGGGCCTTCCTATTCATTTGCTTGAAATCTATGGATATACATGCACTTCATACGCCTTCCACTAGATGTCAACAGGCAGTGAGAGGTGAAATGGGGTGTATAGCTTGATCTGAGGTCAAACGAGAGCTCTTGGAATGACATGACCCCAAATTCCTTTGTTCAGCAAGGCGCGGGAAGGACATCAGCATTGGCTTCTGAAAAGCTTTCGTTATAGACGGCTAATATCTCCGGCTTTGATTTTATTTGATAAATGTGATAATATCATCGTAAAGTATGTTTTTTCAATATAGTTTTATCAGATTATTGAAAGTTTATCGGGAGTTTTGGCTTTTTCCGTTCTCTGCGTTTGGTGACGATGGATAGCTTCGCGCCACTTGGCTAGCTTTGGTTGCTAATTCGACAGGCTAAGAGGACATTCTAAAACCAAACAACGATTGTTCTGGACAAAGGACCCCTTGTACAAGATTCTGATGGAAGCTCAGCAAAAGTAGGAACCATTTATGATGTTATTTCGTATTTCTGTGGAAAATGTTTAGTATTATTTTCCGCCCTCATTGCAGGCACTGTCTCGCTATAACGTAAGCTGTATGTCGTACTAAAGTTATTTTTAGAATTCTAACACGGCGATTGCATTAAGAACTAGTGTATCTTTCATTTGCTATCCAACATGTATTTTTTAGTAAAGTTTATGATGAGTTATTTGGTCAGATTAGGTGAGTGTCAGAAATATATCCGGAGATTCTGGAAAAAAGTTGCTACGTTTTCACAATGTATAACCACGGATTTCAGCTCTAAATATGCACATTTT